>NC_034610.1:28487257-28507833 GCF_900095145.1 Mus pahari
ACACACACACACACACACACACACACACACACACACACACACACATCCTTGCTCTGATATATTACATTATCCTCTTTCAGTCATAATTATGGCTTGACTTGATTTGTAGAATTCAGAGTTGAATTTGGCTAGTTCGATGGAGTTAGATTATTTCCTGCCCTTACTATTGGTAATATTATAATTTTTCAGGGAGAAGAAGGCAGTTCTCAGACCATTAATTTATCCTGAAGAATAGCAATATGTACTGTACCAATATCCCCCAGGTGATTGACAAGCACCCTGGGATGAGAGAAGCTTTGCCCCAGCTGTGGAGCATGGAGTGAGCACCGTCATCATCTTTATTCAAAGATGCTGATGGCTAGAGGGCTGGATGCCAGTGGAAATGGAGATAGCAGTCTGGGAGCATGCAGGTGGAAGAGAGAAGGGATCAGCTGAGGCAAGAGTAGGAGGGGAAGAAAGCAGGGGAGAAGAGAGGAGGGCAGAGAAATCAGGAGATTTCTACTGAGACACTGGGGGTGAAGACTAGTCTCCCCAGTGTTCTAGAATACAGACCTTGGGCTCATTTGCATGTGATGAGTAAGATTCTCTGGCACCAGTTTGGAGCTCGTACCTTCTGCACGTGTGAGCAATGCTGGCCATGGCCAATCTAAAACTAAGGACTGGACATAGATTGCCTGGCAAGGTTTGAAGTAAAACCTTCTCGAGAACCAGTTAGTGACTTTTGACTTGCTATTTTCATTTTGGGGAGATGCACTGAGCAAAGGAGACTTTTGCTACACTTGATCCTAGTTATGGTTTTAAGCCACCATAACAGGAAAATAACCCAAAGTCTCAACACTAGAGGACAAAACAACTAGAGGACAGTATGGCGCACTCATACACACAATTGTGTGTATAACTGAGATTTCCCAGAAAAGAGCAATGCTGAAGGAAAACCTTTAAGGTGTGTAAGAAAGGGTAAAATCAATACTGAATAACCAACAATTTTTAAAAAGTCATTACTACATAAAATAATGATACAAAATTAACCCAAAATAGTAAGGAGGCCAGCGGTTGGCTTTGGGATTTGACACTTGTGTTTGTTGTTTTGTTTGTTTGTTTTGTATTGTGTTTCTTGTTATTTTTTTTCAGGATTTCCATATTGTTTAAGATTTTTATGGTCGGGGGAATGTTACTTTATGTGTTCAGTACAAATTAAAGACACTATCTGGACAGCCTTTTCCTAGCAACAGTGCTTGGCCCGAGAGACCCTCTGAGAGAGTCATTGGTGCTGTCTCTCCTCAGGTGTAAGCTAGTATCCTAGAGGGAGACAAGTGGAAGAGGGGTACCAGGAAACAGGCTCTATTGAGCATGTTGGCTTTGCTCCGGGGACAGCAGCCCTTGAGAAGCCGGAAGCCATCATTGAGCATGATCTTGAATGTGAACAGAAAGCCACTGGTTTCTATGTGTCGGCTCCAGGTCAGAGATGCACGGGTATCCTTCAGGAGCTATACCAGGAAGTGGGAGGTGACTGTCACCGTCCAGAAGGGAAAGGATGGCAGCTCAGGTCAGCAATGGAAGAGGTTTTAACTGAGAGCAGAACTGAAAGGATTTGTCAATAGTTCAGTTGTAGAGAATATAAGAGGAATAAATAAACAAATAGAGTACATTTAAAGGGGTGAAGCCAAGGATGTAAGCCTGAACATCTGAGGGTCATTAGCACTTCAGTTTGTGCTATTTGCTGAGGCTGTGAATGTGGGAGAAAAACAGGTTTGCGAGGACGAGGACTTAGTCATGTTGGTTCTTAAACAGGCCTTCGATGTACGAACCCAGGATTTAGAAGAAAACCAAGACAGGAAGTACCCAAGAAACTATCAGCAAAGTGATGTTTTCTATAACCCTAGTGATGATATCTCTGAGAGTCAGCATGGAGAGAGAGACTAATCATGGTCACCTTAGCACCTCTAGGGTGGGATGGGAAGAAAGACCTTATCTAGCCGGGGGGGGGGGGGGGGGCGGGGACCATCAGCAAGAAAGGAAAGAGAGAGAGAGAGCACATTGTAGCAGCTGAAAGAAGGAGACAGGTGCAGGAAGCCAGCCACATACTTTGCAGTGATGAGGTCCCTTGTGACCCGAATAAAGCATTTCAAAGAAGGTGGGGGTGGCACCGGCCAGAGAGGATGAAAGGCTGATCCATTCCTCTTGCTCAGAAGAGAATATGGAAACTCAAAACCGGACCAAATATTATGACCCAGAAAAAGAAGCAAAGAAAAATCTCTTCTGTCCAAAGTCTACAAGCTTATAGAGTCTAGTCCCACTCTTTAGTAGCCGTACCTTCAGAGTCCTAGACTCAGGTTCTTGTCCAACATGCTTGAACTAGGTGTCTATCTACATGAGCTCCATATTTGCCGACAGCTGCATGGTGTGGTATGGTGATGGCAGGCCACCACAGTGTCTCCATCTAAGTGATTCCACCTGCCCCTCCCCCCCACCACCACCACATCAGCCACCTGCTCACCAGGTCTGCCTTCTGAGATGCTTCCAGACGATACAGAAGACAGTGAGGAGTGGTGCAGTGGGTGTTATTGGGTGTTCCATCCCCTACGCTCAAGGAATGTTAAAATGAAAAGGGACCCACATAACAGCCGCACTGTCTTAGGTAATGTTATTGCTGCATGAAAACATGACCAAAAGGCAAGTTAGGGAGGAAAGTTTCTTTGGACTTATACTTCCAGATCATAGGTCATCACTGAAGGAAATCAGGACAGGAACTCAAAACAGGGCAGGAACCTGAAGGCAGGAGCTGATGCAGAGACCATGGAGGAGTGCTGCTTATTGGTTTGTTCCCCCAAGGCTTATTCAGCCTGCTTTCTTATAGAACCCAGGACCACCAGCCCGGAAGTGGAACCACCCACATTGGGCTGGGCCTTCCTATATCACTAATTAAGAAAATGCCTTCTAGCTAGCTAGATCTTATGGAGGTATTTTCTCAAAGAAGGGTTCCCACCTTTCAGACAAATCTAGTTAGTGTATGAAGTTGACATAAGAAGCTCTCTCTCTCTCTCTCTCTCTCTCTCTCTCTCTCTCTCTCTCTCTCTCTCTCTCATACACACACACACACACACACACCTTACACCCCATGTGGTCTGACCAAGCCTTGTGGGATGGACATTTATTCTATGATGGATACATCTTCAGGCCACCTAAGATACCCAATGTACCACAGACAGTAAGAGAACCAGAGAACTCCAGGTTCTAAGCTAATGTTTCAGATCACCTCTTCATCTGCTCTGATGGATTCCAGCATCCTTGCTTCTCCCCCCTTTCCCCCTTTATAGATACTTCAGAGCTTGGCTAGAGGCTCCTGGGGAGGATTGCATTGTCTGGCTTTCTGTTACTCTAGCACATACCTGTGATAACTGACTGACATAGAGAAAAGCTTCACTTGATTTCAGAGCTTTATGGGTGTCAGCCCATGGTTAGTTGGCCTGGTTGCTTTGGATGTGGCAGCCTGGTACAAATGGCCATAACCCATTGCAGAGAAAAACCACTTATCACATAGCCAAGGAGAAAAGAGAGAGAGACAGAGACAGAGGAGGGAGACAGGGCTCCACAATGTCCCTCAAGAGCATCTCTGGTGACCTAGTGACTTTCTACTCTGTCCTACATCTTAATGTTTTCACCACCCCCTAATAGTGCCAACCTGGGACCAACTCTTTAACTCGTAGACCTTTTGGTCATTACAGATCCAGATCCAAACCATAGCAAAGTGGGGAGGGGTGGGGTGGGGCAAGGCCAGAGAAAAGAAAGCATGGCATGTGTGGGCTACACGGAGTGTGCATAAAATGAGAGAACTCCTGGGACCTGGAAATATGGAACTCTCTAAAGAGGAGCTGTAAGGGGGAGATTTTCTGTCCAAGTTGTCCCAGGGTGGTCCTTCCCTGCCATTGCTGCAAGCCTGCCTCCAGAGTTGTTCTGTTCTCCTACATCTGAGAATCAAGACAGTCCTACAGCCTCCTGAACTTTCTGCTTCTTAAGACAAGTATACCACACAGCTTCTATGCCTCTGGTTCCTGAAATAAGCATGTGGTATTTCTGACATTCTTGAAGAATTTTTTTTTGTTGCAAGTAGCAAAAGGTCAATAGTTGAAAGCCCTCTTGTAAAAATGCCTGTGCTATAATGTCCAGTGGGGAAAAGGTCAGATAACAGCTAACACTTCAGTTTCCATTATAAACAAATGAGAAAAAGTAGAAGAAAATCACCCAGCAATTAACTACAATCCTCTCATTTCTAGGTCGTGATGCCATTTTCTGGGTTTTCTTATTCTCTTGATTTTGTAGAGTGTGTATCTATTGTTCTTTTGTTTATTTGGTTGGTTGGGTTTTTTTTTTGTAGTTGTTGTTGTTTGTTTGTTTTTTTAAGTTAAATGGTACCATTAAAGGTTTCCTCACAGTTTGATCCTTTTTACCCATCTACTATCTATATGTCTTGATGAACTGTATGCCAAGGCCAGCTCTTGAGGGTCTTAAGTGCTGTGGTAGCAACCAAGAATGGGCATGAACTACACTCTGCTACGAAGGGTAGAAAGTATGAAGCTGGAGCTGCTACACAAGCAGCAGCCGACTCAGAGACACCACTGCCCAGGTTAGCCGAGTCTGTCCCTCCCCCTCCTCCATCCCCCCTTTCCTATCTCCCTTCCCCCATGCCCCCTCCCCCAGCTCCTCGTCCATGTCTTATTCCCAACAGCGTGATGAGGGCATGTACTGACTGATGTAGAAGGAAGTCCTGGGGCCATTTTTCAGTAGTGACATCAAAGTCAGGACTTGTGTGGAATTTCTCATTCTGCGTTCCAGTGGCCTGTAAGATAGATGAGAAGGGTGCTCATGCTTCTCAGTTAGTTGTCAGAAAGCTGACTTCCAAGGGATACAGACTACTGAAAATTCAAAGCAGAGACCAATGTCCTGACCCCTTGTAGGTTTATGATAATCAGTGATGGGTGTGTTATCTTTTTCATCAACTCCATGTTGAAATCAAATTATATATGGGAAAATATACATAGATACCAAAAAAGTAAAGTTGAACAGATTGAGGCAGAAGTAAGAAAAGGATTCCTTCCCTCCTGGAGGGGTTGGGTCCTGAACTCCTCTCTGTTTGCAGATGCTTCAAGGAACAGAGATGGAACCTATTGGTTAAAAGCTACCTCTGCTAGAAGGAAGCAAAAGAGTAAAGGGTTAAGACAAAGCAGCAAAGATAGCGGGCTTCAGACAAGTTTAGCATCGGTGTCAAACAACCAGAGGAAGCTTAGACCAAGTTCGGCACTGTTAAACATTTTGGAGAGGTCAAAGAGGATAAGGACCAAATAAGATGTGAACTTAAAATAAAAACAGGCCAGTGTAAGGTGCCAGAGACATGGCTTAGTGGTCAAGAACACTGCTTGCTCTTCTAGAAAAATCCAGGATTGATCCCCAGCTCACACACGATAGCTCACAACCATCTGCAACTCCAGTCCTAGGTAACCCAACATTTTCCTCTGACCTTTGCAGGTACCAGGCATGCACATGATGCATAGACACACTTGCGTGCAAAACATCCATGCACATAAAATTAAATTTAACTTGTACCTTTTACAGAGGTCACTGTGAGTTCTAGAGTTGTCTGGAATGGACACTCTGCATAAGGAAGTGATGCCTAAGAGTGTGTAGAGTTCTCTGTTGTTCTGTACATGTTTTCCTTGGAAAAGGAAGAAAAAAAATTAGCTCAGTTAACAGGCATTAGCCGAGTATGGTCAAGCATGGGAATAATAAGGAAGAAACCGAGAGCTGTTGATCTGCTTAATGAGAGTGAATGGGAAGATGAGAGAGTTTCTTTGGAGTTTTTCATTTGTTTGTTTGTTTGTTGTGTTTTGTTTTTTCACGACAGGGTTTCTCTGTATAACCCTAGCTGTCCTGGAACTCACTCTGTATACCAGGCTGGCCTCGAACTCAGAAATCTGCCTCCCTGGGATTAAAGGCGTGCACCACCACTGCCTGGCAAGAGTTTCAGTTTTAACTGCCAGCCTGACACAACCTAGAATCACCCAGGAAGAGAGTCTCAGTGAGGAATTAGGTGGGTCTTTGGACATGTTTGTGCATGGAGGGTGGGGTAGGGTGTTTGTCCACTGAGTTAATTGAGATGGGAAGCCCTGTCCACTATGAGCGGTGCCATCCTGTAGAATCCTAAACTGCATGAGAGTCGAGAAAGAGAGATGAGCATAAACATGCATTCCTTCATCTTTGCTCCTCAACTACAGATACAATGTGGCCAGTTGTCTTGAGTTCCTCTCTCTGTGATTTCTCCATAGAGATGGGCTGGAACTATAATAATCTTGAGCCAATATAAACCTTTCTCTCCTCTAAGCTGTTTTGGTGAGGCAAGTATTTTATCCCAGCAACAGAAATGCACCTAAGAGTATATGCAAATCTCTGGGCTTTCAGAACCCCTTTATCGGAGGGAGAAAGCCCTTCCTCTGAAAGGGCGTCTGAAGTTAGGGCTTTGTTGAGGCAAAGTCCAGAGAGTGCAGCTGAGGGCAGCACCTTCTCTTAACTCAGAAGAGACCACATTCATGGAAGGCAAGTACAGAGGAGGAGGAGACAGGGAGGTGCTGAGGAGCAAGCTTCTTCCATGTGTTAGGAACATTGGGTTTATCTGCTTGTGTTGCCATTGAAAGAAGTCATGGATGTGGTAGCTTCAGAAAGAGAAATTTACTTCTCATAGTTCAGGATGATGAGAGTCTGAGACCAGGGAACCAGGATGGCCAACTTCTAGTGAAGGCTTCTTCTTGCCCTTTTTTGACCTCTAGTGACACAGGCATGGGGGGGGGGGCATTTGTGCTCCATTGTCTCTTCCTTTCTCATGAGGTCATTAATCCAATCAATTGAGGCTCCATTATTATGACCTACTCATCTCCCAGATTCTTCTTCATCTCTAAATACAGACAGACAAATCTACAACAGACCTTTAGCTATCCATCCATCCATCTTCTATCTATATCTCTATTCATTCATCCATCCATCCATCCATATGTCTGTCTGTCTATTATCTGTTTCCTCTGACTATTGAGCATGAGGATTTTATGTACAATTTCCAAAGCTTGTCATTGGTCACCACCTCTTTCACGGTGTGTCTGGATTCTGAGGTGGAAAGAGGCAATCCCCAAGAGCTTAAGAGCTGATCCCCAAATTTTGGATTGATTGATTGATTGATTGATATAGTTCGCTTAGTATGTATTGAGTCCCATACGTGTGCTGAGACCCTTGGCTCTCTAGCTTTTACAAGCTATCAGTTTCTTAACTCTCATATTAGTCCAGTGACTTCCTGACCTGTTTCCTTCTATCTGTGACTCTGTCTACATAGATAGCATTTGGCTTATCAGCCACTGCCAATCCTCCAGCTGCCCCCCATAGTCCCCTGTTCTGAATGTAATTGTCCCTGCTGTTGCCTACACACCAGGGAGAGAGAGAGAGCTCAGTGAGCATGTTCAAGGCTCTGAGGCCTGAGAATGCAAGAAGGTCAAAAGCCAAGGGCAGTTCCACAGAAAGGGGAAAAAGATGTTCCTGGGAACAGCATCTGGAATGGCCTTTGGTCTTAAGTTCTAACAAAGAAAGCAGGAGTGAACCTAATATGGTGGCTAATGCTTGTCATCTCAGCACTCAGAGGCAGGAGGATTGCTGTGACTTCAGGACCAACCAAGGCTAAGTTGTGAGTGAGTTTCTTATCAACCCGAGCTATAGCTTGTGACCTTGTCTTTAAAGAAAAAGGAAAAGGCAGAGGAAGATTGAAGATGTGGCTCAGCAGGCAAAGGCTCCTGCCAGCAACCCTGATGGCCTGAGTTGGAGTTCTGGAACTCAGATGGTAGAGGACAGAACTGACTCCTTTAAGGAATCCTCTGACTCCAATAAATGTGCTGTACACACACACACACACACACACACACACACACACACACGAATTGATTAGCTGATTGACTGATTGATTGATTGATTGATTGATTAAAGAAAGAGGAGTCAGCCAGTGTTTGGGGTGTATGTGGTGGATGGGATATATAAGGAGGCTGTGACTAAGAAGCTACTTCGGATTCAGAGGCCACAAATGCAGGCCAGCCTCACCATGGTGTAAGCCAGTGCAGGGCTCTGAGTCACCTTGACTCTTCCTGGGAATCACCCAGGGAGCTGGCTGAACTGTGCGTGCGGCTTCTCTCTGGCTATGGCGGGACTTACCTCTGTGTGTCCTGCCAGCTCCCAAGGAATGCCAGTGATGCTTGTGGTTAGGTGGCCCTGTGCCCGAGTAGCCACGCTCTGTGGGACAGACACAGACCTGGGCTGTGAGAGAGGATGACAGCCTAAAACAGAGTGTGTTTAGGAGTTGTCTTAGGGTTACTATTGCTGCGATGAAACACAATGGCCAAAGAAACTTGGGAAGGAAAGGGTTTATTTAGCTTATGTCACCATGTCACCGTTTGACATCAAAGGAAGTCAGGATAGGAACTCAGGCAAGACCCTGGAGGCAAGAGCTGATGCAAAATCTGTGAGGGAGGGCTGCTTACTGTCCTGTTCTTCTTGGCTTGCTCAGTTTTTTGTTTTGTTTTGTTTGTTTGTTTTTTTTCACTATTCAACCCAATGCTGCCAGCCCAGGCATGGCCCTACCCATAATGGGCTGGGCCCTTCTTTATCAGCCACTGATTAAGAAACTGTTCTGCAGACTTGCCCACAGCCTGATCATATGAAGGCATTTTCTCAATAGAGGTCCCCTCCTCTCTGATAACTCTAGCTTATGTCAAGTTGACAGACATGAAACTAGCCAGTGAAGGAGTCTCCGTGGCAACGCAGAAGCTAATCGGGAAGGAAGGCTAGAAGTCAGGCATTGTGAGGCTGAAGCAGGAAAACTAGCATGTCTGAGTCTGAAGCCAGCCTGGGCTATAGTGTGAGATACACTCTTCCCCTTTCTACCGAAAAGCATGGGTAGAGTTGGGATGAAGAAGTCTTCAGGTATGTGATGTCAGCAAGAGCCCTTCCCTAGGGACTGGCAACAGCACACTCATATCTGCTGTGGGAGTTGGAAGAAAATCCTAATGTTAGTGTTCCTCACCCCAGCTATGGTTTATTTCTTTTTCTTAATGGTTCATGGTGCAGCTTATTGACTTTAGTTAGCTTCTGCATTGAACCTCCATTATTTTGCTGAATAGTAACGCTTCTGTCGAGGGAGAGTCATTTGGGAGTATAAAGAGTGCATTATTTGCTGGTGAGCAACTTATGCATACTGGAAAAATACTGGCTAAAAATGCCCTGAACTTTAAACCACTTGGCTTTCTGTGTCCAGATGTTAAGCTTTGCTTTGCCTGTGTATGTGTATGTATAAGGCACAAGGAATATTGGTGTTAAAGTTAATTTAAATGTCAGTCCAAAGCTTTTACTTGGACCATTTAGACACAAGAACACTGAAAACCTTGGGCTTATGTTTAAAGGCCATATTCTGAGTCTAAAGGATGAACACAACTCACACCATCACTTTGTCTTCCCTGGATGAAGCTTTTGTTTTCTGAGCTTAAGAATAAGGTTGAATTTTAGCTCTTCCATGGCCACTGTTTGTTGGAGGCACAAGTAGGAACTTCAGTAATGAAAAAAAAAAAAAACTTTTTTCATTCTTATAATTGCTTTTTTTTTTTATAAGTCTGTCATTATTTCACATTCTATTGTGCATAGAATATGCATCTAGTGCTCTCTCCACACTTCTTGGAGTGGCAGCAAGACTTTCACTAGTTCCAACTATTCACCTGATTTAGTAAACATATATGACGGACTGTTAAACAGTGGAAATGAAAGGAGCAAGGAAAACCGCTCCTCTCTGGCAGCAGATGTGGACAGATGTGTGAGCTGCCCACAGTCCACAGGTCCAGGTCTTATGAGTAAATTGACTAAGCCAACAGAGTCACCTGAGGCTCCTGCCAGGCAAGAGAAATTAATGTTCAGAAGAGCCACCTTATTGAGGACCCAGGACCCACTGATCCTGCAAAACCTGAAGTCATACCCTTGACTATGCAAGCCTCCCCGACCACTGTACCGTGAGCAGTGTTCACGGTTCTGTAATGCACTTTCACATCGGGTGAGACAGATGAGATTCTTGCTCATACATGTTGGTATAACATGTTTGAATGTCAGCGTGTGAGTGGCATTTGGGGATTACCCCGAAGTTAACATTTATAACACTTTTCTCTAGCATCCAGAGTAGGATAAAGTATGTAGATCAAATGCCCCCTCTACAACCCAAAACAGAAATATGGAAGGAGTCGTCTGTGATATAGAATAAGAACAAAAGGCTTACGGATGGGTTGGGGAGAATGGCTTGGTCAGTAAAGGGCTTGCTCTGCAAGCAGAAAGATCCGAGTTCAACCCCTTGGAACTTACGTTTAAGAGAGACGGGGGGATGCGGGCAGATATAATGGCACTCATCTGTAATCCTAGTTCTGGGAAGGCAGAGGCAGACAGCTCCCCAGGGCTTACTGTCCAGCCACAAAAGTCAAATCCACAAGCCCCGGGCCAGGGAGAGACACTGTCTCTAAAAACAAGATGGGTTGCTCCTGAGGAGTGACACACAAGGTTTGCCTGTGGCCTCCACACATACATACACATACATGTGCACACAAGCATTGCACACAGACATACCGAAGCAGAAGGAAAAGAGAGAGAACAAAAAGGTATGTAGAAAGAGAACAGTGAGCAAGGCAGCAAAGGAAGTCACCGTCGACCGAGGAGCAATTACATCCCCTGCTTCCTAAGCTTCCCCCGTGAGAGCACAGGGACCACAGATGGGATGATGGTGATCACAGGGGAGGAGCTAGGTGCTTTTGCAGAGGGGGAGGGACTTAGAGAAGAAGGAGTTCTTTTGCATGCATCTTTCTCCCAAAACCACCTTGATTTTCCTGCTCCAACCTTTACTGTCAACTCTACCAAGAGTCCTGCTTTTCAATCTTGGCAGAGACCTGCTTGGGCTTAAGACACACCCATTGGGTGTCCCTGGGCTATCCTCGTCTAATGAAAGCCTCCTGGCCTTGTTACTTGTGAGTTCATTGGATGTTTCTATCTTCACAGCTACTGGGGAAGCAGCAAGTGTTACATACATGTTATGGGAGGGCATCTGCTCCAAACCCTCTGGACGAAGTGGTGGACGCTCTTACAGGGGCCGCGTAATCTATTTTCTGTCACCTGTCAGATACTGTTGTGAGCCCAAGGACTGTTGGAGCTCTGAGCTAAGTGGGGAGGGTAGAGGGATTGTGCAGGGTTCTAAAGCTAACAAGAGCACTTAGCCCAGCTCAGGCACTTGTGGGGAGTGGGGTGGGGGTGGGGGCATAGGTTCTTGGATGAAATCACATGTAGATGAAGTTCCAAAGGATTCAAGGCTAAGTGATTTAAAAATCTATTCATAGGACATGTTGAACGCAGCTAGAAATCCCTGTCGGTCACAAATACGCCGATGGCCTAGATGTCAATCCCTTCTCTGTGCTACACTTACACTTCTCAGCCCTCAGAACAATGATCTCCATCTTCTTCTTGACCCTCTGAAAGGCTGAACCCAGGGCTTAGAATGAGGCAAGGCTTCTTCCAGGGACCGGTGTGAGGAAACCAGAGACCGTGCAGCCAGAAATGGGATACAACCTAGTCAATTGCATCTCATTTGTCATTATTTTACGAATCCTTTGTAAAGTATGTGAGTGGTGCATGATGGCTGGGTTGAGAGTTGGGGGGCCCCTCAGACAGCCTTAGAGCATTCAACTCTCTAGCCGGAGAGAATTCCTTAAAACAGTTTCCTTTTATATCCTTCCAGATGTTTCTCTACAAGCACGTCTCCCCTCATCCCCTGAAAATCAGTTTCCATACCACTCCCCAGCCAGCCTGCCTTTTACAATCAATACATGACAAGGAGCACACTGAATGTGTCTTAGGGTCTCTGTCTTGAAGTTAGTTCCAAGTGGCTGTTTGCTCTTGGCAGTTGGGGTGCTTTGTGATCCGTGTCTCTCAATGTGTCATCTGTGGAGAGACAGGAGAGAGCTGAGAATCACCCTTTTTATTCTCTTGTGGCTAAGCCATGGGGACAGTTGGAAACACTAGTGATCAGAAGACAAGGTGGGGATCGTTAAGGAAAAACTTAGCTTTCATGTTCTAATTTAAAGAGTACTTTATAATTATACATATTATGCATATCACTAGTTATAAGGGGGTGCAGGTGGAGGTCAGAGGTCACCATCAGCCATCTTCCTCCGGTGCCTCTCTGCCTTAGTTTTTGAGACAGCGTCCTCCCATTGAACCTGGAGCTCACTCAGTTCAGCCACATTTGTTGGTGGGCGAGCTTTGCAGGTAAAGTTTCCTGCCAAGCCCGGCTTTTTTTGTGTGTGTGTAACTTCTGGAAGACAGAGTTTAGGGCCTTGTGTTTGCACCAAATTTTACTGGCTGAGTCCTTTCCTTAGTCCCTAGCAAAAGCTTCAGGAGAACCCAGCTGAGTTAGAAGTTAGAGCATATCAGGCTAAATGTCCCATACATTTCTATGACGGATTCATTTGAATTCCCCCCCCCCTTTTTTTTTCTAACCCAGTTGGTATATTGAAAGCATTTTCCTCTTTCGGGTTTTCAGCTACTCTACGGAAATCCTATCCAACACCTTTTGGGGGGGGGGTTTGCATGCCGCTATTACTAAGCTAAAAGGTAGGCTCTGTATCTGGAACAGTTGAATAGCTAATATCTTGCTTCAAAAACTCAAATTCAGCTCAGCATTTTTGAACGATGGCCCTGGACCTGGGATCTAAAGCTGAGCGGCGGCTTCTGCCTTGAAGGAGCTCCAGTTGTGATCAAAGAGGCAACGGTGGGAGGAAGCGCCTTGCTCATCCTTGTTGGGGCTGTCTTGAAGGTCAAGAATCAGCCAAGAGGAGAAGGCAAGAAGATACTAAGAGAAGCACACCACAGCAGGCAGAGACAGGAGTGCGACAGAGTCCAAGGGACTCTGCGCGGGCACAGCAGATAGGTCAGCAGTGCAGGAGGAAGGGCCTGGGGCTGGAGGGAGTCATGAGTGCAGCTGGCCAGGATCAGCTTTGCCCTGGGCAGTGACTAGCCAGGAGCATGGCTGGAGCTGCTTTCCAGTCCCTGGAGATTCTTGGCTGAAAGCTTTGGTTCAAGCTGCAGACTGAGGATAAGATAGCAGAGCCAGGTGTGATAGATGGCGAGGAAGGAGAAGATCCATGATGGCATCCTTGAGAAGCTGTGGTCACATTAGGAACACTGTAATAGCCTTTCAGCAACAGGGGTCGGGGGGAGTATGTATGGGTCATGGAGGAGTGTCCATAAGAGCTGCTGCTTAGGATGCCATATGGGTAGGATAGAGCCAAAAAGTCAAGGAAAGGGAGGAATTGAATAAATGGAAGAAAACAGTATGTGGCTGCCTTCCCACTTCTCAGCCCTCATCCCCTAGGCCCCAAGTCTAGAGGGAAATAGGAGAACAGAGAGAGTCAACGCTATGGCTCCCGTAGTTCCAGTTGCCAGGAAACTGAGTCCAGAAGATAGCTTGAGAGCTCCAGGGAGCGCCTGAGACAAGCCCTGAGAGTTTATCCATAGAATTGGGAAGGCAGGGGCAGGGGGAGAACAGGGAAGGCAGAGGTGGGTGCAGACCCGGAAAGTTCAGGAAGCTGAGTTTCCTGCCACTGGCTTTGCTTTCATCAGTTTGGCAAGAGATTCTGAGAATAAAAGGGATGGAGGATTTGAAAGAAATGGAAGCTGCAGAGATGAAGCATGGAAGGGGATGGATACGGATAACCACGCGATAGTTACTCAATTAGCACCCGATAGTAACAATTGACAGCGGTGATAAAACGTTAGTACAGATTGTCGCAGCACTTCAAGAACATGGCTAAGACTAATGGCCTGGGTTTGTCATGGTGACTTCACCTGTGTGTGTGTGGTTGGTCGAGAGTCTTCTCCAGCTGCTGAGATATATAAGTTAAAGCAGAGAAAGAGACAGTGGTCCAGCATTGTCTTTTGACATTCGTTTGCATTGGGCTCTTATGCACAATCACAAACATACAAGGATGGGAAGAAGTGGGGGACCCTGTTGTGCCCAGGTCCTTCAGAAGTGAGGTCAAGTGGGAAAGGAGAAATGGTGAATTAGCCAAGAAATGTGTAGCCAACCAAAGCAAAGGGAGATGGAGAAGGAGAGGGGGACTGGGGTGAAGGCTCAGCGGGAGAGATACTTGCCACACAACCATGAGAGCAAAGTTCAGATGTCCAGCGCCCATATAAATGCCAGGAAGGTGTGGAGGTCTGCTTGCTTTGTTTTGTTTTGTATTTTAAACTTTAATACTGCCGAGGCAGGAGCAGGCAAGCTTGTCTATACAGTGACAGACTCTGAGATGAACTGAGAGACCCTGACTCAAAGGCTAAAGTGGACAGCACATGGTATGACCTATGAAGCCATCTTAGCACTATATCCAAGCTTTAAAAATTCATGGAGGCAAAGAACACCATCAAGGCGAAAGCTTCAGAAACGAAACTGATTTTAACTTACCACAAAGAATAAACCATTTTCCCGTCACTCGAACAAATGGTTTACACACAGGCATATGGAAAGATTTAGCTTTCAATCCCCAACTCTAAGCCTACTCCTGGGAGAAACCCATTACAATAATGAAGTAATGAAACGATTGGACAATAAACCTTGATTTTTGTAGAGAATATAGAAAAAGGCTTGGAGGTATTCCATCATTTCCGTGCTTTCTGGTTATTCCAAATGCCCGCATCTTTGCCCACAGGCGGACTGTGGTTTTAACCGACTTTAGGGAGTGGATGGAGTTTGTTGAATATTTTCCTTCCAAAAACAGTTAGTTGCACTGAGGTGGATGGATGGGAATGCAAAACTTAAAGCAATCCAGGTTTTAGAGCAGTTGAAGGACACTTCCCTGGAAAAATAACTAGGTCAAAATCCTGTCTGGTCTGAATATTCAACAGAGCCGTCTCTGAAAGCCAGAGAATGAATGTGAGCATGGGTGTGGCTCCTCCGCTTCCAGCCCTCCCACCGGAAAGTTCCAAATTCACACAAATGTTTTACATTGTTTCAGCAAACTTACTCCAGCACCTTCAATTAGTTTCCTGGAGAGTCAGTAAACTGTAGCTTTCACCAGCTTTTCTTTTTAATTCTCCTCCCTGCCCCTGCTGCCCCCCACCACTGTTGCCCCTACCCCCACTGGATCACAGCTGTGGAAGCTGCAAATTTTGCTTAAAATGCATACCGAGTGAAGTGTCTTAACTCCCTGAAATAACTGAATAGGATTTTGAGTAGTCCATTCATTAAAATTAACAAATGTGGAGTCCATGGATGGACATTGTAATCCTTCTGTTGTTTCTTAAAACTCTAGAAACTGGGGCTCAGTTATATGTAATTCATGGTTCAGCACACTCACAAACATGTGCTTGCTTTGTTTTGTTTTGTATTTTAAGCTTTTTTATTATATGTATCTATTTGTTTATTGATCTGTCTATCATCTATATCATCTGTTTGTCCATCATCTATCTCTATCATCTGTCTATCAGTTTGACTATCTATCTATCTATCTATCATCTGTCTGTCTGTCTGTCTGTCTGTCTGTCTGTCTGTCTGTCTGTCTGTCTGTCTATAGTGGGGCAGGGCCATGTGCCACAGCTTGCTCATGGAGGTCAGAGGACAACTTGTGAGAGCTATTTCTTGCCTCTCACCACATGGGATGAAACTCAGGTTGGCCATCTTCCAGGCAAGTTTTCTTACTGGCTGAGCCATCTCACCAGTTCCCATCATGCTTTTTGTCAGAGATTTATTTTAATTTTATTATACAAATTGTATATTAATTATATATTATAATGAATATTTTAAAATATATTGAATATAATACACATACATTTTATGTGTCTGGGTGAGTGTATGTGCACGTGTTCTGGGCCTCTCAGAGGCCACTGGATGCCCTGAAGCTGAAGCTGGTGTTTCGGGCATTTGTGAGTCACCATGTGAGTGCTGGGAACCAAACTACAGTTCCATGCAAGAGTGGCACTCCTAACCACTGAGCCACCTTCCCAACCCCTTGCTGTCCCCCTTTCCTCCTTTGTAATGTCTGTGATCTGAACACTCCTTGCTCCACATACCTGCACTCCAATTTCGAAAGCTCAAATATCAGAGTCATCACCAGTCATTTGCAATGAGCTGTGTGTGCATGTTTTCTTTTCCCTTCTGTTTGGGGATTAGAAGTGTGGGACATTAAAGATACACAATGGGTTTAACAGCTTTCCGGGGAACAGAAGGGCATTTGGTCACACTAAATTTCATGTTAATTATAAACTACATAGTGATTTCAGGTATGCTTTCAAGATCTTAGGCTTGCCTTAGAATTAGGGAGCTTGATGGATGTCCAGTGGTTTGGCTCCTCTGTTTATGCAATGAAGGATACTGGGATGGATTTTGATTATATGCTCCATAGTTGGCGATTTACAGAAGGCAGAATTGCAGCATTTTCTAGAGGAGATTTAAAATAAACATATCTTTGGGTGTTAACAGAGTGCAAGCTCAAGGGAGAAGGCATGAAACAGTTATCATCTCTGGGCCTGAGTTATCATTTATAGATAAGCTGGTAACTTCCTGTGCAAACGACTGCCGACTCAGCACGCCTCTAAGATTTACACTCTCTGTTAAAGAGGCACAGAAAAGTTATCTATGACTCCCTCTTTGGGGTCATTAGACTTCAAAGTGTTAAGGCTCATGAAAAGAATCATTATTTGTTTTGTTTTGGTTTGTTTTTTTTTTAACTGAGAAGCATTTTGCCCTAAAATGGCATGCTTAATGGCTGTCTTTAAAACCCTAGGCTGATGTTATAGAACTCTGAAAGCTGCACAGAGGGACAAAGGTGTGGCATGAACATCTCTGAGAAGCTTCCACTCAGATGAGCTCAGGTTCTCCTAGCAGCAGCAGATGGTAGCATGGTCTGGGGCCCCCATGTGGATTACCATGGTTCCTGTGACCATCCACAGTGACCACTTACAAATGCAGCCCCTGTGCCACACAAGGGAAAAGACCTTCCTGTCCCCGGTTTTGTGGATAAACTCGTTTTCTAGTAGGGTTTAGGTAATTTTTTAAATTCTCGACGTAATCCTTTCTAGTTAACGCCACATGTTTGGAGCAGGACATGACTCCAGTTTTTGGAGTATTCTTTTCGTTAGAAGGTAGATGCCTCACGATTAGAGGGTGACTATTCTGAATAAATGTATTGTTTTAAAACTCTCCAGGCATCCTCCCCTGTGTTAATGTTACTGTCAGGCATTTCTTCTCACAGGAGAACATAGCTCTTGTTTGTTCATCTCTTCTGCCTGGTTTGCACAGGACTTTCCCAGTTTCACCTCTGAAGTCTCACATCTGGGAACCCCCTGGCCCTAGGACAGTCAGTCACTCTACCTGTGACATGTCTGCTTGTTAGACTAACATGTTTTACAGTCTCACAGTGGAACACTATGGCATCGGGCCATAGCTGGATTATAATTGTGTGTCATTTTCTTTTGTTGCTAAAAAAAAAAAAAGAAAGAAAGAAAGAAAGAAAGAAAGAAAGGAAAAGAAAAGAAAAGAAGAAGAGAAAAGAAAAGAAAAGAAAAGAAAAGAAAAGAAAAGAAAAGAAAAGAGAAAAGAAAAGAAATTGAAATCTAATTCACAAATGTGATTTGTTGTTAAGTCAAAAACCCATAGGGCCTCTTCCTTAGCCACTGAATTTTGCAAACTGAAAGAGGTTTTTACAGCTTGATTTCTTTGTAGACCAAGTTCTACTTTGGGGTTCTAGTCGACAGCTACTGTATCTTCTTCTTCAATTTCATGTAGAACGTTCTCTCTTGGACCGATTATTTTTTTCAGTATACTATTCCTTTTGAGTTACTCAATAAATAATTTGCTCTGCTACCACGTGTTCGAAAAGTATGCTGTCCTCTTGGTTAAGGATTTCAGTCCTGACTCAAAATGGTTGTTCCTTAGCTTTGAATATCTCACTTCTGTGACTGAAGACATAGCCTCTGCTACACATATGTTCTAGTGTAGCCAGTAAATCTGCTCTGAGAGTGACTCTTACAACTTTGTGTGTGTGTGTGTGTGTGTGTGTGTGTGTGTGTGTGTGTGTGTGTGTGTGTATGTATGTTATGTGCAGTTAGGATTTTTTTTTTTTTTGAGACTAGGTCTTGAACTTGTAGTCCAAATTAGCCTTAAACTGATGTCCTCCAGCCCTACTTCTGAGATTACAGGCATGTACAACCGTGACCAGCTAGGAAGCTTTGCACTGGCCTAATTTCTGAAATTTCACCATAACCCATTCTCACTCATCCTCTGTTTGGATGTGGTAGTCTGCCATCTCCTTTAGATAAGGATGATTCTCCATCCCCACATCAGTAAATGTCCAGGTCTACTCCAGGAGATAACTGAGCCTCCTGGAGTCCACTCTTCACATCTTATCGTTCTATTATGAAGATTTTCTTTTCTATTTAGCTTAAATTTTGAAGCCTACTGGAGGAGACTTTGTCCTTGTCCGTGCTGTTAGTTCTTGAAATCACTCATGAGAGATCTGTCTAATGACCGCCTCCTGCTCCTTCCTTCCTCCAAGAAGAGGGCTGTGAGCATCTCTGGGTTTCATTCTGGTTCTTGGGGAGATGCAGCTTCTTGAGAACGGTCATGGATTGCGTTCTTTTCTGACCTTGAAAGCACTTATCTCATCTGTTAATTTACACATGCAAGGTCCTTTCATTGCCCCCACACTCCTAGCTCCAAGAGCACAGGCTTCTTTGCCTGCCTGTGCTTTTTATAGTCATTGTTGTTGTTTGATTGTATTCTACCTGTCAAGTACCCCCCCACACACACACAAGCTCTTCTGATTCACACCTACTTCCACCTCAAAGATTCTGGAACATCCCTCCCAGCAGATAGCACTCTTCCTTCTTGTTTAACATCCTCTGGCCCTTGCTTGAACCTTTCTTGTCTCTCTTTCACCCTCTGGCTGAGGGTCATCCCAGCTAGTTCAGATTCCTGAAATCAGGACTCAGAAGAACCAGCTAGAATATGGTAGGGAAAAGGAGGGGGATTTCTGCTAAGCAGGTAGCAACTCTCTTGCCAGGTATTAGAAAGGACATGATGGCTTAAGTTTCTGCCTCTCACCTGGATGTCTAATTTAATTGGGTTGAAACTTAATTTCTGAAATTATTTTATGTTCCAAAAATTCTTTCAACAAGAATTAGTTAATTAATGGCCAAAACAGAAGGCAGCGACGAAAAACTTATATCAGGAAATAGAGTCATACAACCTGGGTACATTCCTGAAATGTCACTGTGGTTTGGCTCCAGCGCATCACCACTTTACTTCTGGCTTAAACAGTATATTTAGAGTTTTAAGCGTGGGAGCCTCATGTGTAAACACCACCGAATACCATTCTTTTAATGGATGGGGGACACTATTTTCTTGCTTCATTTCCTCTGGAAAGCCCATATCTTTTGGGAAGGCTTAAACTCACATTGTACTCTCCTTAAAACATGAAAGGCATTCACTCCAGTATATTTTAACTTAGCCACAAAATTCTCCCAATTGGCACTCAGATCCCGATGCTAGAGTGGGCATGCTGTGTAAAATCTAGTCATCTGCAATAGAAAGATCCAGAAGACAGGCCCTTCACTAATCCTGTAAGACCCAAAAGGGTGAGGGGCCTGTCTAGGGTTGGAGATGCTGCTCAGTCAAATGAATTAAACATGAAGGGTTTAACTGGACCCTGAAGTAGCAGGAGTGATCACGGAATCCCAAGGCAAGGTGAATGTAGGGACTGTAATGGGCTGCATAGCTAAAGCCGTGTCTGAAAGGTCTTGACTCACGATGGTCAGCGCCAGCAGAGCGGTTTTTATGGTGGCAGGACTTGTATGGGCTTTTGCTGCTAATCAGTTGCGGTGTTTCCCCCGGCATGAGGCAGGTAAGAAGCCCTACGGCTTTTGTTTGATCTGGAGAAGCAGAAAAGAATTCAAACAAATGAAGGAAAGGCTACATCAGGTCATAGCAAAGGGGAATCTCAGTCCGTGAACCCCGTTTCCAGACTTGAGCCAGTTACCCAGAGCCCCTTGAATGAAGGGGCAGCCAGGCCCTCCTGAGGGAAGGACCTTTATAAATTATGTGAGAATTTTACTGTTAGCCTTTCCTTCCCCAGCCCTTCCCCAGAGGGACCCACCGTGTTTTACAAGGGTGACCGTATTCCGGGGCAAAGGAAACAATCTAGGTCTGGTGCCATGTGTGTAACTCCAGTAGTGAGGAAGCAGAGAAAGATGGATCCCTGTGGTTCACCGGAGGGCCAGCCTGGTCTACTTGGCACGCTCTAGGCCAACTCCCCGAGAGACTGTTTCAAAATCCAAGGTGAATGATACCTGAGGAAAAACACCCCAAGGTTGTCCTCTGACCTCCACACACATGCGCACATACAACATGCACACCTTCAGGCAAGTATTCTCTCTCTCTCTCTCTCTCTCTCTCTCTCTCTCTCTCTCTCTCTCTCTCTCTCTCT
>NC_034610.1:28507975-28521030 GCF_900095145.1 Mus pahari
ATCTACTACAGTTAACATAGCTTACCTAGACTTACTACACAGATAAGAGACAATTCCACCAGTTTCCTGTGAAAGAAATTAACGACATTTTAGAGGAAGAATGATCTGTGAAGTCAGGGCTCCCTGAAGTATTTTTGAAATGATAATCATATTAAATGTGGAGCCTTGCTAAGATCAGCAAAACTACTGTGTGCTCACGTGTCAGATGAAAAGTTCAGTCGAGCTAAAGATGCCTGGCTCTGGGGACAGGTTAAAAAGGCAGGATTTTCTTGCATTGAGTCCCTTCTTAGTCGCTTTCCCTCCTTGGAAGTGAAATTATTCAAATTTAACATTTCCTTTCTTTTGGGAACTGGAAAGGCCACGTTCACAAAACTGGAGATTTATAGGAAGTCTTGGTGGCCATGCTGCCAAAGGCCATGGGAATGACTAGTGACTGAGCAGTCGGTGCCTGTGAAATGTGGACTGGACGTCAGTCCTTCCTCTCCATTCATGGTTCCTTTTTCTCCCAAACGCTCACTGAAATCTGGAGACTGATGTTAAGTAAATACTCCATGATGTATTTGGTAATTCACTTTTTCATGGCTGATATGTCAAAGCCGCTTTTCTTTGACTGATGTGGAGAGGGGGAGGAGGCCTCCAGAAGGAAATTTCCTTCCTTTCTGTAACATTGGTGGGTGGTGGAGTCGAGTTTCCCATGTGTTGCCTGAATACGAGCAGTGTTTGTACAGGAGCCTGCTTCAAATCAATCCAGCTCCTTGCCATTAAATGCACAGCTGGATGGAGACTCAGGTAGCTGCAGCCATTCCCCTGAATGTGAATTCATTAAAGAATAAAAAATGTACAGGCAATCTCTTTGCTCTGTACATTTTATTTATAAAACAATCGAACTATTTGTGTTCCTGTACAAACACTGTTCTTATATGTGGTGTGCATATGTGTGTGTGTGTATATGTGTATATATGTATATATACTTATGTGTGTTTGTTTGTGTGTATATTTATTTTTCTGGGATCCTCCATTCTCTCAGCCTTGTTCTCCAACACTGCGGTTACACGTACATCTCCCCTCTAGCTTCTTTGTGGGTTCTGGGAATCTGAAATCGGGTCCTCTGCTTACATAGCAGGCATTTGACTCACTGAGCCACCTCAGTGGTCCTGAGAAATTTTTAACATCACGCCCAGCTGAATCTTACTCATGTTAAAGAAAATTCACTGTGTTCCATAACGCGGCTCCTGTTCGCCACTTAGCCACAGAGGCTAACTTGCTTCACGTCATTGATCTAGTGAACTCTAACTCAGGAAAGACGGTTCTTCAGACATGTGTCTGCTAAGAAAATGGCTATCAAGTTCTGTGGCTCCTCCCACCCCCATGGTATTTTATGTAGACTCTGCCAAATTCTCCCCTCCAAAGCCACCTCTCCTTTCCTTATTAAGTCAGACTTTGATCTCTTGACAGGCTTTTCTTACCCACCCTTCTCCTCCACTGCCGTGTTACCAAGACCCTGATGTTAATACTGTGGTTGTACTATGGTTGTCTGTGTATTCAGAAGCTTACATGGCTTCAGTTGCCTTGGGCTTTGCCTCTGGCTAAATCCACTCTGACTGTCCCACTGGTTGGAAGTCCCCTTAGAAGTACAGACTACACATGGCTTAATCCTGACTGTATCCTTAGTCTCTACCTTGACAAAGTATCAGTGCTCAAATGTTGTGGGTTTTGGGGTGTTTTAGGAGTCTGCCATGGGGTACAAAGACAGGAGAATTCCTGGAAATTCCCAGACCAGCTTGCCTGCCACCTATAGTAGGACCAGCCAGAGAACCTGTCCTGAACATCTGGGTGTCTCGACACACCTATGTGGATGTGAACATGCACTCTTGCACAGAGACAGACGGACATCACACACACACACACACACACACACACACGCACGCACACGCACACACACACACACACACACACACGCACGCATGCACGCACACACACACACACACACACACAGATTAATTTTGCTTAGACCTCTCCTTCTTTGTAGAAATGAGAGAACCCTGCAGGGAATTTGAGGAAGAGTCCCCTACTGGAAACCCCGGTCCTCATTTCTGCACTTAAAGAAATAAACCCATGTTAAGCCAGTTGGCTGACCATTAGTCCATTTTGCAAAATAAATAAAAATGGCAGCATCCTAATCTGTGACTACCGTAACTGCCTGCTTTCCCTTTCCTTTTATACAAGCCCACAGCCAGCAGACCGTGAAATCTAACCCAGATTTGGGAAGCACCTCTATATTCTCAACTTAATGCCATTTACAGAACCTCCGTCAGTTCTACCTGGTGCTCTTGAATGAGCCAAGAATTGACATAAACCAGAGGCTGAGCTTGCCTTAAAAGTTCAACTCATTTCATAAATGTTATTTATGTATTGCATGCAGAGCCTGGCGAGACATGTCGATCTGACACTTAATATCTAAACTGAGTGGCTAGAACCTTCACTTTGACAAATTGTTCCTAATATATCTGTCAAAAATGCCACAGAAAACAATCTAGTTTATTAAAACCTGCTTGATATATGTAGGTTTTCTAAGAACACATCCACTGTACTGAAGAGATGGACTCTTCAGAGATACCAGGCCCCACTCAGTAGGTAATCCCCTGGGCTGGCACAATGCCTGGCACACATAAGGCATTCACTGCATAACTGGATTAAAGTATGGGTGAAGTTAATATATGTCCCAGTTAGGAGTCCAAGAAATATGAGCTCTTAAAAGGTTTCTGCCTTTTCTACAGACTCACTTCCAGCTTCTAGATGGCTGGCTAGTTAGTCAGTTTGAAAGTGACCGAAACTCACCAGGTTTCTGTCAAAAGAAAAGCCAGCCCTCCAGAGACATGAAATTAGACATTGAGACTGAAAGAGAAGTATAGAGCTTGCCTCTGACGGGCTCTGTGTGAGCACCAATGTGTGTGTCTGCATGACAGAGCCTAAGCATGTGCCAAGAGGATTAATAACGCATTATGACATAGTTCGTCAACTCTATAGATGAAAAACTTCAAGCACTTGTCAAATGTTCTTATCCCCCAAAGTATGATCATTTGAATTCCCTGTCATACTTTATTCTCATCAACTGTGAATTCTATACCTGCTGGGTGTCCTTGCTTCTGTCCAAGTGATGTGGGCATATATTGCCCAGAAGTAGAACTTCCTTCTATGGAAAAAATATTAATAATTTCAGTCAACATTTACAACAACAACAAAAAAAGATACAGGAAAAGAGAATATTCTTTGAATTCTACTTATTTTTGTAAGTTGTTGTTTATTTTAGTTAGTCATTACCTTTATAGGAAAAGCAGGATGACTTGTAGGTGGTGGTATGGTGGTGGTGGTGGTGGTGGTGATGGTGTGTGTGTGTGTGTGTGTGTGTGTGTGTGTGTGTGTGTAAGGTTTGCACTGAGAGCCTTGTGTATGCTATATCTAACATTAATTATTGGGAAAATACAAACTTAAGCCACAAAGACACCATTTTATACCCCTCTAGATAGATGGAAATGAAACATTGTGGTATCTAGTGTTGGCTATACTACTTGATGTGTTAGAACTTGCACATAGTCTGCATAGAACATAAGCCAGTACAGTCTTTCTAGAAAGGGTCAGTGTTCAGCCTGTGCATGCTGAACAAGGACATCCAGGCAAGTGCAATATGGGATGTCCTGGTTGTACACACAGAGGACACAAGTGATATGGATTGCATTGAAGAAACCCTAAAAACAAGGTAAAGATCCCCAAAGAAGTATATACAGTCATGTCATTGGAATGTAGTCTGCCACCTATAGCCAGGGCACAGCCATCATAGCTGTGACGTTGCTACCAGGCATGATACCCAACATGATTGCGTGGATCACCAGGGACAGAGATGTCATGATTCAGTGTGACTATAAAAAGATCTGGAGTCTAAATTCTGTCTTGTTCACATCTGCAGGAAGCAGGGGGAATGTCTGTTTTCCAGGTGAGGGTTCATTGGCTTTAACTGGTCTGATTGGGCAATGAACTAACCAATCACTATAATTAGGGGGATCAATCATAAAGTGATGGCATATTGTATGTAAAAACTTTATTACACATGGACTAAGATCAGGGCAAGAGAATGCGGGTTTAATCAAGGTCTATATAGAGGGTAGCTGGATGTTAGGCATCTGTAACAACAGATGATATCATCCCACCTGCTAGATAAAACATAGTTAAATGTTTTACGGCCTACAAATGAAACGAAGTTGTTCAAAGGACATAAAGAAGCGAGAAAGTGTTGCTATGTGTAAAGTGAGAGACCTTGGAAAACTCAGTCCTAAATGAGATGTCTTCATCAAGTCCCCCTCCTTAGGGCACAAGGAGCTATACGGAAGTGGAGGAAGACAGACTGTAAGAGCCAGAGGGGATGGATGACAGTAAGGAAACAGTGTCTTCCAGACACAACAGGACTGACACACGGCACGTAGGAACTCAGAGACTGTGGCCACAGGCACAGGGCCTGCATGTGGCCAAGGCAGATGGGGTCCTAAGCACTGAGAGGGGGAAAGAGACACAAGTTCCCATGCCTTGCCAAGAGGCTATCTCCGATTGACATCCACTTGGGAAGACAAAGGTTAGTTTTCTCCAGTAGAGTCTAGCAGGGTACACAAACCACACTAAGGCTCAACTGTGGATACCCAACACAAAATTAATTCAACGGTATTTTTGGAGATGGGTTTTGTTTCGTTTTGTTTTGTTTTGATCTCATATTGCTTTGTTTGGTTATTTTTTTACTTTACCAATCTTTCACTTGTGCATTGTAGTTTCTTATTTTGTGTTTTATGGTGTGTGTGTGTGTGTATGTGTGTCTCTGTGTGTATGTCTGTGTGTGTGTCTGTGTGTATCTATGTATATATGTGTGTGTGTCTGTGTGTATCTATGTATATATGTGTGTGTGTATCTATGTATGTGTGAGTGTGCTTGTGTGTCTGTGTGTATCTATGTATGTGTGTGTGTGTTTGTGTGTCTGTGTGTATCTATGTATGTGTGAGTGTGCTTCCTCTGCTTTTCCTTACTTCTTATTCTGGTTTGTGTGTTTGCCTGTTTGTTTTCTGAAGAGAGAGAAAGAAGGTGTGGCATTGGATGGGTAGGAGGTAGGGAGGGCCTGGGATGAGATGAGGGAGAGAAAACCATGATTAGAATCTATTATATGAAATAAAATTTACTTTCAATAAAACATAACCATTAAACAAACAAAGAAAGTGTTTCCGTGTTGCCATAAACCCAAAGCCCTACTATGTCTTAGTTGTGTTCCCAGATCTTCAAAAAGAGATGAGACATTTGTGGAATGGTGCCCCAACATGGCAGGCTGGGGGCAAAGGAAGACTCTAATCCAAACAGAGAGTCTTTGAAGTTTTATGTGGTCAAATTTTGCATCCCCTCAAAAATACTCTTTGTCCACTTGATGAACCAAAGTATTGGTTTAAAATACTTTCTAGAAACTTCAAGGGCTATGGAGAGATTTTTGTAGTTGGTTGGTTGGTTGGCTGGCTGGCTGGCTGGCTAATTGACATTATCACCGTTACACACTCTTGTGAAGCCCTGTCATTTCTGATAGGTCATATGAGTGCCCACCCTTGCTTCATTTCTTCATGCATTGTTTCACTGTGTTCTACTCAAGGAATTAACAAATGCACGTGTGGGGCTGTTATATGTCAAACAAATGACCTCGTCTGGCAAATGCACATGCTCTAGGACTTTGCACAAGAGTTATTCTAAGTAGAATTGGTCTTGTTTAAGACCCATGCATCAATTGAGAGCTGTCTCTAGCAAGTCACATAACAGTCCTTTCACTTTGTCCTATATATAAAAAGCAAAGTTGGTTCCTAACCCTGGGCAATTTTGTTAACATCCATTATGGACTCTCTAGATTCAATCCTGCGGTTCTTGCCACAAAGCGTTTCATCTCATGTCTGAATGTCACCAAAAATTAAAGGTGTGCTAGCTTATTTTAGACACTGAAGTTAAAAGGACATGGTGCTATATTGGCCACACAGTTCCTCTTTATGAAACCAACCCTTTCATTTTATTTATTTTTGTACATGAACTCACATTACCTGCTTTTGCCTTTGTAACTTACTTTAAACATCACCTTGCTTGCCTTCCAGATTCTAAGCTTAGCATTGTGCTTTGGCCAAAAGCAATAAAATGAGACCCGTTTTTGCTGCGACTCAGTGAAGGGTGATCAACATTTTCATTTATTTTTTATATTACATTGATGGCTATTTTATAACATTTTCCTAACCTTCCTTCCGAAGTGTAATGAAGGTTTGTTTTGGTTTTCTTACATCAAATCCTGTTTGTATTTAATGCCCTGTCACACTCCATTAGTGGGTTTTGCACTTAAGGCCAGATAATCAAATATTCTTGATTTTTTTCTTTTAAATCCCACATTGAATTTATAGAGCAGCCAATGAGGTTCCCAGGTGCCACCTATAAATAATCATGGCTGCTTGTAAATGTCCCCTCCCCCACTTGCCTTTTATTCCTATCAGGCCAAAAATACCAGTGTGCTAGTTTACCTCATATTGAATTTCCTGACTGTACAGTGTTGGTGTTCTTTTGAAAAACAAATGCATCTATACTTTTCTCTGTTTCTCATGAAGAAACTTGTCTTGAACCAAAAGAGCTCTGTTACTACCTTCCATATGTCTTTTATGAGGGTAATTATTCTGAATAGGTCTCTTTAGGGATCATCTTCATTCTCAGTCGCTTGTGACTAGACACTGCTGTCATTGGACAAAACCCATTGTTTTTGGTACGTTGTGTTTCAGATTGCTTTGTGAAATGTCTGCACTTTTCTAATATCTAATAAGGTATTTCTCTTGGAAGCCAGGCACAGTGATGAACCCCATACTCCCAGCACTTGAGAGGTGGAGGCAAGAAAGTCAGATCAAGGTCATTCCCAGTGACATAGAGAGTTCAAAACCAACTTGGGTTGCAGAAGACATTTTTCTCATAACACGATGCCTCTGTGGAGGGGTGGGGCAGGAGATATTTCTCTCAGGACTGAGGCTAGATCAGTGTAGAGCACTAGCCACATCTGTATATGAGGTACTGGGTTCCATAAAGTAAACAAACCCTATTGTGCAAAATATTCAGCCTCGTCACCTGTACATGATGGTCACCCATCTGCACATTGCCTTTCACTGTTGTATAGAGGTCATCTATTCTTTCTTTAGCTATATTTTAAAGTGTTTCATAAGGCTTTGAAAGGCAGTGGGGGTACTGATACAGAACAATGTGATACATCTGGGCTCTTGTCGCCTGTTCATAGTACACAAGGTCTCCATGTTTAAATACCTCTAGAATAATCTCTATAATGATGTGGCATCCACTGGAAACTGGGCATCTGAATGTTCTGTTTGGGGTTCTCATGTCTTATTTAAATGGAGAGAGCTTCCTACTTTTCTTTCATTATACTAGATTTGGTGAAGAGGTTTCTGTTATGTTCATGGAGTAAATTAGACAGCCTCCCTTTAAACTACTGTTTGGAAATCTTTAAAAATACACCGCATTCACCTGTTTTTCAGCATTACTGTTTTGGGCTCAGTTCTGATCATTAAATTCACCATAGAAAACTGTTCTCCATAAGGCCTTCACACTGATTCCTGAAGATATTTTTCAATGCTCTGCGTGTTTAAACGTTTTGCACGCCTGTGATGCATTCCTTGAATAATTGTATTTTCGTGTTTTTGGTTTTAAGGCTACATTTCCCAAAAACAAGTCTATGTGGTTTCACAATTTGCAAAGAAGCAGCTTTTAATTTTAACTATATGTGTGCCCCCCCCCTCCACACACATGGCACTTTTCTAACTTAAGTGAAACTATTTAGTTAATTTCTTTGCTTTGTCCAATTTTTAAAAAGTAAATAAATAAAACGCCACCAGTTACTTGACTCACAGACAAAATGGCATTGTTTTGACTTCCCACATATGTAATAAAATTAACCTAGCCATTCCTCGTTTTTTTTAATGGCATGACCTAGAATTTCCTCTTTTTTTTTTTTCCAAAGGTCTTACAAGTTGCATCGTTTTTGGTCGTTTTTGTTGACCTTTGTTCCCATGCCCTGCTTTCTGTGCTGTTACATTTTTACTCTTACATTATTTTGACATTTCCTTCAGTTACCTAAGATAATTTCTATCATGTTCATAAAGACATGGAGTTGGGGGAATGGAGACATGGTTCTCGGGTTAAGAGCACTGGCTGCT
Organism: Mus pahari; assembly: GCF_900095145.1. NCBI lineage: Eukaryota > Metazoa > Chordata > Mammalia > Rodentia > Muridae > Mus > Mus pahari. Next base: position 28,516,237 of record NC_034610.1, read on the forward strand.
CTTCCAGAAGAGCCAGGTTCACTTCCCTGCAGGCACCTGATGGCTCACAAACCTCTGTAACTCCATATACAGAGGAAACAGGATGCCCTCTTCTGGCTTCTTTGGGCACTGCACACACATGGTACACATATCTGAGTAAACAAAACACTATGCATGTTAGATTAAAAATAATTTTTATTTATACAAAATACATAATTGATAAGTTTCTACGTGCTTTTGTTTTCCTTTAAAAAGTGACAACGGTGGCTTCACTTGGACAGCACATATATTGAATCTTCAAATACTGAAATGTCCATGGTTCTTCCTTTACAAACGCAGTGACAAGAGAACAAAACCAAAAATAGAACATAAATTCAAAAATCCTCCAGCTGGCCTCTGGAAGATTCTACCTTCCAACTGCCTCACAGAGATGGAAGCTGGGAAGGATTTGTAGGTATAGACATGGAGAGGAACTCAAGGGACATTGCCCATGGCCTTGGAAGCAAAATCCTAAAGGGAATGCAGCCTCTGGGGCAAGCAGATGTTTTTACTCCTGCTCTACTTTAAGGCTCTGGGCTCCTCCTTCCTCTATTAGGAGAAACACTTCCTGGTTTGTGGGAAATGGTTGGAATTCTTTGCTATCAGAACTACTGAAAGTTCAAGTCTTGAATTTTCAAAGACAAGGGAAAAACAAAAATCAAAGCTAACCAGGCCTTTGCATCCTGTCAGTACAGCATCTTAGAGGATTTGGGGACTTTTAATTATTTCTATGATTATTTTAGAATAGTTGTGACATTTTCTTGGGAAATTTTGGCCCTTTGTCAGCTAATCTTTACATTGCTGCTTCAGGTTTCCCATCCATTTCATCAATGTTCCAGTAAGAGAACATTCTAGGAGCTGAGGAGATGGCTCAGCATATAAGAGCACTTGTGCAGGCAAGAAGCTAAAAGGGACAATCCATTCCATTTCTCTAGCAGGCATGTGAAAAGCCATGTGTGCCTCTAACCTAGGAGGATCAGTCAAAGTCACTGGATTCCTCTCTCAAAACAATAAAATGGAGGTTGATAGAACAAGACATCCAGTGCCCTCCTCTGACCTGTATCACTGTGCACATATAACACACACATACACACACTGTACACATACAAACATGCACTTACATATACCATACATGAGCACATGCATGCACACACATACATACCATACTTGTGTGCACACACACAGACATGCACTTACATACACCATACATACACACATGCATGCACACACACAGATATATATATAATTCTGAGAAATAGTTATCTCTGTAAACTCAATTTATTTTTTGTGTTTCTACTCTAGGTGAGAAAAGAAGGACTGACAGAAGTCGTGGTGAAGACATTAGAAAACTGAGTTTTAACTATAAAGGTGAGTTGTTTCTTTTATTCTTTCCTAGTTTGATGGGTTTTTTTGGCTACTTGACTGTGAAATATGTTGAAATATTAATATACTTTATGTTTATTAGATATTTTTATGAATATATACTAACACCATTTTAAAATTTTTAAGTAGTTTAAAAAATTATAATATAGTTTTTAAGTACTTTGTAATCCAGAATAACAACTATTGTTCTGAAAGTATATGAAGTGAATGACAGTGCTTACTTCGCAATAATACACACAGAAGGTAAAAAAAATGGGGTCAATAAAGAACCTTTTCTAGCCAGACCTGCTTCTTCTGGTTAGCCTGCTGCAAACTAATGAGTTTGTGTTCCTTCGAGATGTTTCTCAGTGGCCTGGCAAGGGTATGTTTGTCTCTTTTAGCTTCTTTTCCTCCAGGTTTAAACACCCCACTTAGATGTTGTAGTGGTTGATGGTTCTTGGATGCTGTAGTTTAAAAGGTCAAGGGAGGGTCCAAGCTCGTTTGGTCTAGGCACTTGTCTGACTCTTCCTTTAGGCTGTTTGAAGAACACTGCTCAATCCCATATCAAAAGTCCATAAAATGATAGGGACGGATGAGAATTTTCTAAGCGTTGGATAAGCACAGTGTGTGTATGTGTGTGTGTGTGTGTGTGTGTGTGTGTGTGTGTGTTTGTTTATACTTTCAATTTTATGAAAAAAAATGAAAGAAGAAAAGAAACTGAACTTCAACAATGACGTAGAGCAGTGGTTTTCAAACTTCCTCATTATGTGGTCCTTTCATACAGTTCTTCATGTTGTAGTGACCCCCAACCTTAAATTTATTTTTGTTACTGTTTCATAACTGTGATTTTGCTACCGCGATGAATCACAAGGGAAATATCTGTGGTTTTGGATGGTCTTTGGTGTCCCCTGTGAAAGGGTCCATTCAATCCCCAGAGGGGTCGTGACCCACAGGTTGAGAACCACAGGAATAGCTCTACATAGTTTCAACCCACAACATCATAATGCTCCACAGGTGGTGTACACGTTTGATGTGCTGAGCACTTCTGGAAGAGTTCAAAGGTGTCAGAAAGACCATCTTGCAGTGGACCCAAGCCTGTGTCTGACCTCATCAGAGTTCATGAAACAATGAGTTGCCCCCTGCAGGTCTTCATCATTATCAGGAAATGTCCTATCAATTATCTTGTTTAACTGTGTCTATCTAGAAGGCTCACTCAGTTGGAAAAAAACAACAAAGGTTTGTGGTCCAGTCTTGGTTTATCCATTAGGCAAGGTTCCCATGGCTACCTGTAGTAACGTATGCAAATATTTTAATTAACTTCTCCAAAGTATAAGAAAAATATAAATATATGAAGAAATATATAGTATTGATGTGAATGACATTTGTTTTGATACCAACATAACTAAGATACATCACTTTAACAATTGTTTTTATGAAAGAAGGAAGACAAGGGCCAACATGCCCAAAGCCTACAGGACCCGTATGACCACACCTAAGTCACACTCAGACACAGCATGTTTGTAAGAGTCTGTCATTTTGTGGTTTTGTTTGACATAGAGTAGAAATTTTCTTTAAAAAGATGTATTATTTATGCACATGCATATATATATATATATATATATATATATATATATATATATATATCCATGTAGGTTTATATCTGCCATGTGTAACTGGGTGCATGTGGAGGGCAAAAGATGGCTGAACCCCCTGGGGCTAGAGTCACGAGTGGTTGACAGCACCTGATGTAGGTGCTGGGACCTGAACCCAGGTTCTGTACAAAAGGAATGAGTGTTCTTACTGCAGAGATGTCTCCAGCTCCTCTGTCTTCATCCTTGTCGCCTTCTTCCTGCTCTTCCTCCCCCTCCTCCTCCCTCTTCTCCCCCTCCTCCTCCTCATCCTCCTTCTTTGAAAGGATTACGTTCTCTGTAAATGAATTTATACATTTTCTTCTTAGAGTGATACTTGGCTATGTCTACAAAGACAGAAAAAATGACATATTGATTGATCCATGAGATAGTTGTGATTACTCAATTGATTTTCCTAAAATTAAATAACTAATTTCCCGTCTGGACACCTATAGATATTGTTTGCTTTGTGATACAATGCAGACAGTAAGAGAAGAGAGTGACACTTAACTTGGGGTCCCTTGGCTAACCTTGGCTATATGTCACTGAAGGCTTATACTCCTTGGGAACTGTTGGCCGTTTTGGGGAAGGGAGTCCAGAGTTGCAGCTCTGGTGCTGTGGAGCTATATGGCTAAGTGCAAGTACTTTCCAGTGTCTGTGGCTCATCTAGTTGCATTTACTTTCAAAGCCACTTTCTGGTTTTGTAGAAACTAATTTTGTTTGCCTTCGCCTTTGGTGACTATCAGTGATGCAGAGGCCACCTCCTCAGAGCTACTTGTTGACTCAGAGTAAGTTCATTGACTCTCTGGGAAATCTCCTTTCACAAAGATCAGCTCCCTGAAGATGAGGGTCTTTATGTATTGTGCAGACTGCTCTAGACCTTAGGAAAAAACAGACATATAAGAGGAGGTCAACTGTTTCCTGGAAGAATGAGGTAATTTCCTGCTTTAGGAAAGTCAGGCCCTGCTCTGAAATAACCTGCTGTTGAATTCAGTGGCAAAGAGCACTGTTCAGTCTTTGTACTTTGATACCAAAGGGTTTTGGCAGGCATGCAGAAGTGAATGCAGTCCCTTAGGAAAGAACAGGAACTTGGGAGCCAGGTACTTACAAACCCCAATGCTGTCCTCTTGGGGGCAGCACTTTCTGTCATATGCTCCTGTCTGACAATGTGGTTGCTACTTAAACTGAACAGAAGGGTCAGAGAACTGTACACAGATGTGCTGCCTCTTTCTAGCTTCTGCAGATGGAAGACGAGGAAATGAGAAGGCTGACCGTGATTGGCAAGATTAGATTAGACAATTCTAATGTACAAAAACTTCTAGATTAGGCAATTCTAATGTACAAAAACTTCAAATGCCGGAGAAGGAAAGGCCCGGTATACACAGGCTTAGGATTTGTTTACTTGAGGAGGTCAGAAATTCATGTTCTTTCTGTTGGCATAATATGTATGTGTGTGTTCAGCCCAAAGACTACATTGGGGTGGGCACCATAAACAACAACAACAACAACAAAAACCACATATCTGCCCCCTGCCCCTGTGAGTTACTTCCTCCAGCTTCTTGTTTAGGGTTTCTCTCACCCAGGATATTTGATGAAATAACATTAGAATGGAGATGCTATATGAGTATGAGGCTAAAGGGGAGCCTAAGGAACAGAAGCATGCCCCTTATTGTTGCAAAGTCACACTGGGTATCTTTTCTTTCTTTCTTTCTTTCTTTCTTTCTTTCTTTCTTTCTTTCTTTCTTTCTTTCTTTCTTTCTTTCTTTCCTTCCTTCCTTCCTTCCTT
>NC_034610.1:28521055-28537667 GCF_900095145.1 Mus pahari
CCTTCTTTCCTTCCTTCCCTTCTTCTTCTTCTTCTTCTTCTTCTTCTTCTTCTTCTTCTTCTTCTTCTTCTTCTTCTTCTTCTTCTTCTTCTTTTTAATATATATATTGTAGCATCAGATGCACCAGAAGAGGGCATCAGATCCCATTACAGATGTGGTTGCTAGGAATTGAACTCAGGACCTCTGGAAGAGCAGTCAGTGCTCTTAACCACTGAGCCATCTCTCCAGCCTCACACCAGGCATCTTGATTGTTCCTCTTCTGCTGGTATTTTCTGAGCCCCTTATACTATTGAGTTGAGTAATTCAACTCTGGCCAGAGAACTCCTTTTCAGTAAAGATGCCAAGGGTTCAAGATGACAGATTCCCCACATTAGTTAAGATTAAGCACAACTGTGACTGTGATCAACAGTACCCATGATCCCACCATGCACTGGGATCCTCTCTGGAGCATCATTGTCATTTCTTACATCCCTGTATGAGGTGTTCCTCCATCATGAGAAGGAGGACCACTCACTGAACCTATCTCAGGTCAGTAGCATCCACTAGGATGCCTCAGAAACCAATAATAGTCCTGTAGCTGAAGTCTTTGTGGGATGTGAATTGTAGCTTTTTAACCACTAAAATTTGCACACAGTTTGGTGAAAGTATGCTGGCAATAAAATAGATCCTGCATGCCTCACAGGCCTTGTAGGTGACCTTGCTACTGTGTCCCAGGGCCTGTAAGTATCTGACTCGGGGTTGATTGATTTGTCGGAAGTCAGCTAATAAAACAATAATCAGTGTCTACATCATTAATGATTCATATGATGAATAAGTAACTCATTGTATCAGACTAGACATTGCCGATATGGCCATCCGGTAGAATTCTTGGCAGACTGCTGGCGCACAGGAACCAGAAGGCAGCATGCTACCTTAAAAAGTCACCGAAGCACTTTCCTTCAATCTCTTGCAAAGCGAAATCTTCTAACTTTCTCTTGGCCTGACCTGACAGCATTGTTAATGAGGATTTCTTAAAATATATAAATATTAAAAGTATTACACAAACTAAATGTAGTAGCTATAAAACATCCTATAGAGTTACACCATCCAGAAAAAAATGTCCATTTTTTACTTTACCTACAGAGTGGGCGTCTGTTTTTCTTGAATGTGGATTTGTAGGAACTTTGCATGCAGAAGCTGGGGTAGAGCCTGCCCCGTTGTAGACCTTTCATGGATGGCTAGGGATGGGTGCAAGGAGGCCGCTGAATGTTCTTCATGAGAACAAAATGTAAGTTTAAAATGGACACTTAAGTTTAACGTTCTCCATTCTGTTGAACTTTTAACTTTGCTGGGAGCGCTTATCCTTCATGTTGTCCGTGACTATCCTTTGCGACATCTGTCTTATAGTTATCACTGGACTTGGGGAGGAGTCGTTCACTAGAAATATTGCCTATGTGCTTGGGACTTTACGGTGTGGCTTAGTGGTAGACCATATGGCTGGCATGCCCAAGGCCCTGGGTTTGAAGCCCAGCAACACCAAAAACAAAACACTTGTCTTCTCATGAGGGGGATATCCTTGGTGGAAGGGATGCTAATACCGCCTGCTATCCCTGGATTTGAGAATCAGCAATTATGGTGATAGATTTGGGGGGAATTCAGGATGGAGGAAAGGGAAGGAAATTTATAGTTTCATGGTCAAGTAAGTGAAATGTATGTTAAAATCAATCCCCCTTTTCTACCCTCTCTACCATGCTGCTATGAACTGCTTGTGCTAAACAAGGAGGTGTTATAGGGACAGCAGCTCACAATTCCTCAGTCCAGGCACTTCTCCCCCACAGCACCTCCTTTTTAACCCATTTCTATGCTGCTCTGAGGAACTGGTTTGCTTGTTACAATTCAAGGTCAGGCTCCATACAGACCCAGAAATGTGCTCCGGAAAGAAATTGAGCTGAATCAAAGCAAGGTCACTGTGGGGGAATGGATATTTGGATGACAATGCTCTACCCAGCAGCTAGCTCCCTGTACTCTCTACTGGACAACCCATGATGGAGGGTTACCTTTTTGCCTAAGACTGACTTCATGCTGCACATGTAAACTGTAAGGGGCATCTGGAAACATTTAGCTAAGCCACTGGCTTCCGCAGCTGTGAAGGGTGGCATTCAGCCATCTCAGAGTCTAAGAGTGTCCTCTTGTAACTGAAGTTCCTCCAAATCTGATGCCATTTTACAGAGCCCAAATGATTTCTTCTTCAGCTCATAGGTAGAGATGGCGTGAAATTACTTGGCCTGAGTTGTGACAGATCCCGTGTTGTAAGTGACCTGATTTTTTCCGATTGTAAATTCCTTCTTTATACTAAACACTGAGTTAAATATGAGAAAGATCCCGAGACAAGAATGATATTTTCCATCCATGGTGAGGTTAGAGAGTGAATCTGGGAAGGGAGCACATGCCTACACATGACCTTTCCATGAAGCAGTGTGTGGTAAAGGAAATTAGAAGTCAATCAGAAAAGGAGTATAAATTAAAATTTAGCATCAGTGGTGTTACAAAGGGACCTGACCAGTCCTCATGCATGAGTTGCTTATTCATGAATGTACTTACATCCTTAGAAATGAAGCAGCTTTCTGTTGGTCTGGCCCAGAGCTGTCGATTAAATCAGAATTGCTTTATTCTCGTTCCTGACACTGAGACCCTTCTCTGTTTTACCTGTCGTCTTGTATGAGTAAACTGAATTTTCTTCTTTTCACTTAATTTCTCTAAATGCACTTTGGAGCTACATTAGGAGTGAAGCTTGGTGTGCTATTCATTTGTTTTACCCAGATACAAGGTCACTGAGTTTTAGAAAGCCCAAGAGAGTGTCATTCGCAGTTCTGCATGGGATGGTGGCAGACTGTAAGGAGGTTTCCTGTTTTTGACACCTGCAACCAGTGTGACCTTGCATAGACCTGCTTAGGACCTTGATGAGTAGCCACGCTAATAGGCTTGGAGAGGTCATCACCCCGGTGTCGAAAGAACCAGATGCATCCACTGGAACCAGAGTTGCTCTCCACAGCTGGAGAGTTGGATAACAAACAAATCCAGGCCTCCACCAATTAGCTGTTATATTTGGAAAAAAAAAAAAGCGTTTTGGAAGCCGTTGGCCAGATTAGGATGCCCTAGAAAGCTATAAAACAAGATCACTAGACGTCGCTTTAGGGAATCAAGACCCATGGTTTTGGCTGAGCAAAAGCCAATATCACCTCCTCCTCTGCTGCGCCTCTTTCTCTTATCATTCCTGAACCTAGCCACGCCCCATGCCATGCCCTCCCCTCTGCCCCCCACGTCCAGTGTCCACAGGGCATGAGCTTTTAGTAATTCTTCTCACCATCCCGAGTGTGTCCTGGGCAATGCATAATGTGGAAAAGTCTATGCTGTAGGAAAGTTAAGTGGTTGATAAGGCCTTTGTAGAGTTAAAACAAGGCAGCCCCAGCCGTCATTGCGGTCGAAGTTCAAAAGATGTGGGATTGCAATTGATCTCAAGCGTCGAATTAAGTCAACTATATTCTTTTAATATTCTTTGTTTCTTCAAAATGCGGGATCTGTTTTCGTCCAGTGCTGTAACTTCATACATATGCCTTTGATTTAGGAAGCATGGTCATTCAGAGGGGAGTGCAGTTTAGTCATTTCCCAGGTTCTCAGGGATGGAATATCAGAGCTACGGCTTCTTAGCCAAACCTTCACCACATCGTGTTTCTCGGGTTTCCCCCCTTCCCCCTAATCCCCGGGGTTCGTTTCTAATCCCCTTTCCGGGTATTTTTCACTGGAGATCTCCCAGAACCTTCTGGGATCATGTCTTCTTCTAACTGCCTCACTCCCCGACTCCCCTGTTGGAGGAAGTGAAGATATTTTGCATAGCCTCATTATTCAAGGCAAATGGGAGCCTTCTTTCTCCCAGCCCTCTGGACCAACATATGCACCAGATCTTACTAGATTTACCTCCTCCTCCTCCTCCTCCTCCTCCTCCTCCTCCTCCTCCTCCTCCTCCTCCTCCTCCTCCCATTTCCACTGACTTCATACAGGATAAAATGAGCATTTAACCATTTACTGCAAACTACCTACTGTTCCTGTTATCTGATCTGAGTCTTTTGGCCTTGCACAATTACACCCATTATTGAACGATTACAGGGTAGAGGACATTTTTGTAAACAGTATAAAATCAAAAGAAGAGTGACTGTGTGTGAGTGTGTGAATGGAATGTGTGTGAGTATGTGTGTGTATCTGTGTGCTTGAGTCTGTGTGAGAATGTGTGTGAATATGTGTGAGTGTGTGTCTGTGTGAGAGTGAGTGTGAATGTGTGTGAGTATGCATGCGTGTGTAAGTGTATGTGACTGTAGACGTGTGAGTGTGTGTGCCTGAGTGAGGGTGAGTGAATATATATATATATATATATATATATATATATATATATATATATATATATGGGAGAGAAGAGGAAAAGAGAGAGAGAGAGAGAGAGAGAGAGAGAGAGAGAGAGAGAGAGTGTGTGGTGTGTACTAGGGATAGAATCCAGGACTAATATACTCTAAGTAAGTGCTCTACCACTAACAAACACCCCCAGCATCCTTCGTCTTCAGTTTAAAAGGGAAATAAATACCCAAGTCCAACTCCAAGTGCAGCATCCTTGTCTCTGCTCTGAAGTGGTACATCGTAGGCAGGCCACAATGCTGCACACATCCATGGTAGACATGGTTTCTGCTTCTCTCTGGTGTCCGGAACTCACACATCCCGAGGCCCTTCTGTCGACCACCCCTGCTATATCCTAAGTGCGGTGCTGAGGATTCATATCTGGTCTGAAATTCACAACAATCTGTTGTTACTTGTCCAACATGTTGTTTTATTTTTGAGACTGGGTCGTGCTGTATCGTCCAGACCAGCTTGGAGTCATGCTTTCTTATCGTAATCTCTTCCTTTGCACCACCGGCACTTCCTCTGTGTGGGGGAAGAGGTGGGGAGGGGGGGACGCTTTGTACCATTGTGCCAGGAACACAGGCGGCTCTGGGTACAGCTGGACCTGAATCTGTCTCTCTAACTCACAGGGAAGCCTCAGACAGATAGATGATTGGCCACCCACATTCCCAAGAGCCTGATAATGAACTTGTCTTTCGGAGCTGCAGCAGGGGAGAAGGAGCGCGTGCTGGGGCCTGCTGTGGGAGGGCGTGGCCTTGGCAGCTTCAGTAGGAGCTGTAGACCCGCAGCAGAGGTTAGACTTTATCCCGCCTTTCAGACTTAGTCAGTTTCCCTCTAAGTTTAAGTTGCTCTGGCCTGATTTTATCTCTAAGGTGCGAGATCACTTCACCTCTGAAGGATTCACTCAGCAATTTTAATCGTCTGTTGTCGTCGCCTGTCTCTAAAGAGCCTATAAATCTTTCTGGAAATGCCTCTGAGTGGCTCTTCCCTTCCTGTCCGAATGGGCTCAGACCACTGGATGGCAGAGTGAGGCCCTTGGCAGAGCACACAGCCCAGGGCCTTCTGTGTAACTATTCCTAGCACATGAAATGTATTTTTAAATACCAGCTGGCCCAAGACCATCAGAGGTAAAATAGCTATAAAACTTGGATGTTAAGTTGCCGATTATGAAAGTCATTCCTACCAACATTTGTCTGCATTTTAGGGCTTCTGTAAAACAGATTTAAAAAAAAAATAGGGATATATCTTTTTATTAATGCTCATTTGTATTCATAAGAAAATGGTAAGCTGTCTGGTTTTCAGTGCAGGGGCTTTCCAAAATGATGTCCATCCACAGTGTGATCAGCCCAGATTTCTCATTCTTCATCCTGCAAGTTCCTCATCCTTTGTATAGCAGAGCAAATGTAAGGCTCCAGCAATTGCAGCATCCAGTGTGTCTGAGCCAGCAATCTTTTAGGGTCTGGGTAACCATCAAATGTGGCTCTGTCTGTAGCCATATGTTCTCAGAGCCACTCTTAATTAGATAACATGCTGGCTTTTCACCATGTTTATCTTTACAGCTCTATTTTGCCTCTCATCTAGAAAGGTTTTCTTCCCTCCCTTGCTAACAGAATTCTTTTGAAGAGTCTGGTGGAGAACCTTGTCTGAAAACATACACCCCTGCAAAGATGTACTTTTCTTTTTCAAACGAAAACAATAGTGTTGTTGATGATAGGGTCCCCCTGGCTTTGCTTAGGACCCTCACATCCACAGTCAATGTTTCAAATTCCAACCTTTATAATTCTAACACGGTTCTCTCTTAATCAATGTGGGATTTGCAATAAAAATCTGGGGCATATGCCGTCATGTTTGTTCCTTTCTGAAGCCTACGGATTTGTCCAAAGTCTATTTCTAAACAAAATACTTTTTATTAACTTAAAAATATTGTCTGTATAGGAAAGGTTATTTGTTGAAATATTTGCCTGAGGAGAATTAAAGCCCCCTTGATCTGCCAGGCTTAACATTGCTAAATTGAACTGTGCTGCAAGATCCTTCAAGGAGCCCCTCCCTAGGGGAACGGCTTCCTTGTTTATTGGGGTCACGGAGGAAAGGGGAACCCTTATCCCCATCTGTAGAAAGGACGCCCTCCTCATGGTAAGTGAATTCCTTGAGTAGAGACCTCAGCAGACTGGGTGCTTTTTGTAGATCAAGTCTTAGAGTATAGATGAGTAATGGTTTTTGGGGGTGCAATGGTTCAGTGGGAAGAGGTGCTGCAGACCCAGAAGACCTGAGTTCAATTCCCAGGTCCCACCAGGTAGCAGGAGAGAACCAACTGCCAAGAGTTGTCTTTGACTCCTCCTAAATTCGAGCCGTAGCACGTGTATGCCTGCACCCACACATAAGTAAATGAGTGAATAAACAGATAATATATTTTGAAAAATGCAAACATTTGGAAAACAGTTGCATAGTCACCTTGAGGATTCTGCAGGGAAAACTGGGAGGCAATGAGGATTCAGCCACTCAAACCCTGTGCTTACATACCACCTAGTAGGGGCAGAGCTGATCGTCAGTGTGAGCCAGGGTTGTTTTCTGAAAATTCACTTGCAAACCATTTTGGAGTATAGTAAAGCTATGTGTAGCGTGTCCTTGGACAAATTTAAGACTCTTTAACCATGCCATACCTGAAATGTTGCAGGTCCATGAAAGAGGGCAGAATGTACCATTATTAATACTTTCTCATTGTTCCATGGGCAATTGAGATGCTGGCATTTGTGGGCTTTTACAGTGTGACATTAATATGGCATAATGTGTCATAAGCATGTAATATTGAGTCCTAGATATTGCCATTGGGGCCGAGAGATATGCTTATTAGCTATGACATACGGCGATGTAGAGTGAACCTATGTAAAAATGACTCAGGAGATAAGTCCTAGGGCTAAGAGATGCACCTTCTCCTTATTCAGCACTTTAAGGCTCTGCAGATGTTGATGTGTTAGTCTAGTTTTCCTTTGAAACCCTTTTGAGATCCAGATGCAAACATGTTTATTTACATAGGGGGGAAAAGGCTGTGGTGGGATGCCTTGAAATAAATGGTAAGATAAAGCTCGAATCCTGACAAGAAGATGAGGGGATAATGGAAATGGCAACCTCAGAGACCATCCATCTCAGGGGAAGAAAGAGACAACTGTTGTTCAGGGGAGTGCTGTGTTTCTTAAAACTGTTGTTCAGGGGAGTGTTGTGTTTCTTATCAATGGGGCCTCCCATGTCTGAGTTGGGCTTTCTATTGCTGTGAGAAAACACCATCATAATTGGAGGAAGTAATGACAGGAACTCAAACGAGGCAGGAACCTGGAGGCAGGAGATGATCCAGAAACCGTGGTGGGGTGCTGCTTACTGGCTTGCATCCCCTGGCTTACTCAGCTCTTGCTTTCTTATAGAACCCAGGACCACCAGCCCAGGATGGCCCCACCCAAATGTGGGCTGGGCTCTCCCACATTTGATCACTAATGGAGAAAATGCCTTACAGCTGGATCTCATGGAGGCATCCTCTCAATGAGATTTCCTCCTTTCAGGGAGCTCTAGGTTGCATGTCAAGTTGGTGTCAAGTTGACTTAAGGCTAGCCAGCACAGTCCCCGTTCACAAATCCTGCTCCAGTAGAGCCCTCAGTGTCACCTACACGCTTATGTGGTAAAGGTTTGGTCTCTGTGGAGGTACTGTTCACTGAGGGGGAAGGGAGCAGTGTAGAATTTAATAGGTGACGCCTGGAGGAGCTCTTTAGGTCTGTTGAGTGTGCTGTTGGAGGAATAACAACATTCCAGCCCCTGGTTCCTCTGTTTCCCTGTGTGCTCCTGGTTGATACCATGCGCTGCCTCACCACAGGCCTTAACACAATGAAACTGAGATACACCCGCACCTCTGAAACTGGGAGCCAAAACAGACATGCCCCGTGCCACCTGGACCCCCTCCTCCCCACCACACCTCCACCCCACCGCTGCTGTAAGTTGATTGTCTTAGGCATTCTCTGCATTGGTAGAAAGTAAACTCCAATGGGGATATGAAACATGGATAATGTTCGTTTGAACGTGGTAAGTTGAGAGCTTTGCCTTTTTCTTCTTGGACGCCTAATATTCCTGGCTAGAGTTAACTCTTTAAGTACATTGTTCTAAAAGCATTGGTAACTTGTGGTTAGCAAGATGAGGAATTACTCCTCTCCCTCCCTCTCTTTCTCCTCCCTCCCTCCCTTTCCCTCTCCCTCCCCCCTCCTCTTTCCCCTGCCTCTCTGTCTCTCTCCCTCTCTGTCTCTCTGTCTCTCTGTCTCTCTGTCTCTCTCTCTCTCTCTCTCTCACTCACACACACACACACACACACACACACACACACACACACACCACTGAAATCTGGAACACATTTTTCCATACAACCATTTACAAAGATTTGGAACCCTATCCACTTTACAGTTGATTCTGTCTGTGCTGTTGTCACAAGAGACTGGGAAGAGACCAATGAAGAGCTAAATCCTCAGGGCGCATTTTGAGCTTTTCTTTCTTTCTTTCTTTTTTTTTTTTTTTTCTTTAAGATTCAGAAAACTCTTTTCCTATGCTGTTTATCTAGAGAAAAGTCTCGATGGAGCATTCTTTAGATTAAACATTTTACACCTTTCCGTACTTAACGATTTCTTCTTACAAAGAGCTTTATTACCCGAGAAACTTATGAAAAAGATGCTCATGGGTCACTTCGCGGAAGGGAAGATAGTTGGTAAGAGGTGACAAAACCCACTAAACTGTTATGGCATGTTAAATGTGATCATTTATTTTTCTTTTCCCCATGACCATTCTTCTGATGATCTCTAAAGACAGGAAGAAAATCTTTTCTTCTGGTTATTGTGATAACTCTTCCAAAACCTAATTCAGACTTATAATTTAACGTTCTCCCATAGTTTGTGAATATTGATATTATGCTTCACAAATGCTCATGTGAGGAGAATTGTCATCCCTACCTTACTCAGGCTAAAGCCTTAGAGGCAAGTTAGTTTTATTTATTCTTGTATACAGATGGTCATCCACACCCAGGTATAAATGCATGGATTCCACCAACTGTGGATTAAAAATATTTTTTTAATTGCACTGTATACAGCATATATAGGCCTTTGTTGTTATTTCACTGATAATACTGTATAGCATCTATGTGCATAATGTTTACACTGTATTGGATTGCAATACAGTGTACATTGAGATATTTAAATGTACAATGTAAAAATGAGATAATTCCAAGTATATAGACTAGTTGTATAGGCTACATGCAAATCCCATGACATTTTTACATAAGGAACTTGATATCCTTAGATATGAGTGTCTCCAAAGAGCCCAGAACTGACCCCCGTGAATACCAATGCCTAAAGCTCTGAGCAAATGTTCAGTAAATGGCCCAGATGATATAGTCTCTTGATTCAGGAAGATGTGACTCACAAGTAAGCCATCTCTGAGAGCACATGACATACTTGTGTCCTAAAGAGTTTTTGTGAGCTAAGGATGTCACTCAGTGGTAAAATCCTTGCCTAGCATGCACAAGGACCTGCATTTCATCCCAATACCAAACCCCAAAATCAAAGCAAACAAGCAAAACACACACATGCACATACCATATATACACACACATATACACATATACATACACACATGCATATGTACACATACACTTACATACATAAACATGCATACACATGTATATACATATGCACATGAATGCACACATAGACCATACAAACATGAACATATTTATATATATACACACACATACATACAGATACATTCACATATTCATACACATATACATGTACAAACACATACATAAACATACACACATATACACACAGACACACACACACCATACATACACACACATACACGCATACACACATAAACACATATATGCATGCATACACATACCACACACACATGTATATATACACTGCACAAACACTTATACATATATAATATTGATACATACACACACATACATACACATATATAAACATACACACATATACACATGTATATATATATATACACATATTCACACACACATATATAATATATATACATATGCATACAGACAAATGGATTTTATTCACAGATCACTATATATTCAGAAAGAAAAACTAGAAATATGGAATCCTCCTTCTAGCCTAATAGTTTAAATTACTGCTGAGGAGATGGTGGAGTGTTGCGTTCACTGATTCAGTGACTCCCAAACATTATAAAGGATTCTCCCTATTTTACTGCTAAGCCATGCTTAGAGTCAACCTCTTTTTCAGATTGTCTCCCTTCCATGACCATACGATAACTGTTGAACACAAATTAAATAACACATTCCCAAGTCCATCTATACCAGAAAAAAAGGAAATCTTGTCCCTGGGGCACAAAGTAGGAACTCTTCTTTCAAACTGATAAAGCTGTGACAGTGAAGAAGCCATGCACAGGGAGGCTTCAGCTAGTCACAATCCTCGTGAAGAACTGGGGATGGTGTGAACCGCACCTCCACCACATGACTGGGAAGAAAGGATGTGTCAGGGAGAGGGGATGCCATGTGATCAACCAATGATGTCCGTTAGAATGGAGACATTACATTTAATTGTTGCAATCTTTTTATTTCTAAATAAAACATAGTAGGTGATACGATCTGTCAGTGCCTCACTCTCATCCCCACCTACTGTTGCAAACTCTCTGTTATGTCTTAAACTTTGATGGGGAACATGTCTCCTGTTATGACTAAGTATAATATCCCTTTTATCTTATGATCAAAGTAGCTGCAGGCTCCTTGAACTAAAGGTTCCTCAGATATGGCTATTACTGTGTCCAGAACCTATTGTACCGAGAACCTGGCCTAAGCCAGCAAAGTTTTGTTCTTTATGACCTGTGCCAGAGCCAACCTATCTACCTTGTGTACAACCAGGATGATTCTTCATAGGGATAGCTAATGATAGCCACCATCAGAAATGCTCTTTATTCATCTATTTTGGGGGTTTGGGCATAGGCTATGGAAGCAGGGATCAAAGCAGGAGATAAATCATGAAGTTTCCAGGGCTAGTTGGAGGCTACTAGCTCAGATCACAAGGTAGAACGAGGTTGCAGTCCAGGACAGACTCGTTACCATATCTATGGTCTGTGTCAGCAGCTCGTGACCCTATCTTTCCCGTCTAATTCTCTGCTGATGGGAAGATTCATTCCAGACACCAAGTCTGGGCTCAGAGTGATTTAGGACACAGTCTTATGGGTTGGAAATTATTCCAGAAAGCAGCTGTGTTTCACACCCGTCCATGGGAGGACAAAACTGTTGTCTCCTGTCCCCAGTGATTTATATTATTAGATGAGAAAGCACTAAAAATTGAACTTTCCTTCCAGCCAGTCAAAGCTATAATGTGTTGGATCAGTCACTAAAGTTGAGGTTGGAGATTTGGCTTTTCCTTCTGTTGGACTGTGTTGTCTCAATTTCCTGAATGGACTCAGGAAAGTCACTGCAGAAAGGTTGTTGCTGCCCTTGACTATAAAATATCATAAGCTGTCCGACTCTTCTGGTATTAAGGCTTGGCAAAGGGATGTGGACCAAGGTAGTGTGGCAAGCCCTACCTTGGAATTCACTAAATGGGCAAGAAGCAGTTAAGACTGAAGGAGACTGAATACAGCTATCCCAAAGTCTGCTTCCAAAGCTGTTGCTGCAATGCAGAGTGGTTCTCCAATAGGTGAGCAGCACCACCCACTTTTCTTCCTTTAAAGTCACAGTGGTCTTATCTGAACAAGAGCTTCCTGTTATAAAGCAAATATAGGGGGTAGAGAGATGGTTCATCAGTTAAGAGCAGTTAAGGACCTGGGTTTGGTTCCCAGCACTCACATGACAGCTCATAACCATCCCTACTAACTCCAGTTCTAAGGGATCCGATTCCCACTTTCTGACTTCTGTGAACACCAGGCACACATATGGCATACATACAAACATGCAGACAAAACACTCATGTGTATTAAATGAAGTAAATAAAAAAAATTTAAGCCAACAGTACAGCAGGGGTCTGTGGTTCATTTGGAGTCTTTCCCCCATTCTAGATTCTGGATAAAAAACAAAAAACAAAAAAAAACAAGTTATGTAAATAACATGCAGCTTTCTGAACAGAATATATTAAAAGGGTTACATGGTCCACTTTCTGCCAGTTGATGGAGTTGTCATCTGAAATCAACCAAGACACCCAAGTTGGACCGGTGCCCAGGCTGAAATCTAGGAGTTAGGCCCATCCCCTACAGACATATCCATAGGTCACAGGCCAATCCGATGTAGATCATCCCTCATTGAAACTCTTCTCAAGAGATTCTAGGTTGTGTCATATGGACAATTAAAGTTAGCAATCACAGTAGGTTATTTAAAATTGATTGACAACATTAGTCTATTTAAAACCTGGAATCTGAGCCTTTAAGTCATCATCCTGAAAACAGGGCCTGATTAAATACCCTTTGGAGCTGCTTTATGTTATCTTTGGTTGCCTAACTCCTAGACATTAGCCTTTTCATATCCCCCCAAATAGTTTAGGATTATAGCTTTTCAATTCTGTGTTTCTATAGACACATTTTTCAAAAAAAGAATTTCTACAAATGCAATTCTCTTGACCAGTAGTCAACAAATGGTGCCAGGTTGTGTCATGTTGTCCAAGCAGGACCCTTAGAGGGAGTTTGAAATCCACATCCAAAAGAGCGTTTCCATGGTGATTCTTAGCCCCATCAAGTTGACAGTGAAGATTAAACCACCACATCCAGTTGCCTGTTTCCATAGTATAAAAAGAAATAAAAGGAAATTCTTAAAGGTTGCTTATAAATAAGGAAGTCACAATGCTTTCCAGGGGAGTAAAAGTACAGATTGATGCTGAAGGTCTAATTTCTGATTTTTAAGTGGGAGCTCCTGTGCCCTAGGGAAGCTCTGCATGCCCAGGTATCACTGTGTCTTGGTACCCGTGAATAGACTGGCAACAACTCTCATTGTTGTTTGCATCTGCTAAGGTCAAATGTAAAGCTCTGGCTAGCCTATCTGGATTTTTTGCAAAGAAAAAGAAAAAGTATCCGTGTGTGTGTGTGTGTGTGTGTGTGTGTGTGTGTGTGTGTGTGTAGAAGAGAATGGATAAGAGACAGACAGAGATAGATACGGAGAGAGAATATTATGGTTTTCTGGGAGAGCCCTTTGTTGAGTTTCTAGCGTGTCTATGTGTGCATGGACACGTGTGACCTTCTACAGAAAACTTTAATGGTCCTTTTGAGAAGTTGTACCCATACTCAGCCTAGTTTCTATTACTGGGAAGTCTGAGGCAATTCTTGAGCCCTGAACTGTCCTTTGATCTGTAGAAAGAGTGGTTTCCATGGAGCTGTGCTGGCTAATGACCAGGCTGGAGTTCAGCATTCCAGTGAGCTGTTTCCCTAACCAGGCCTTCCCTGAAGTATTTGCATAAAGACTAAAGTTGTGATGTTTTCATGTGGGTACTCAAAGCAAGTTGACTAGTTGAGAGTGAAAGTGGAGCGAGCCATTACAAATCTGTTTCATTTATCTAAATGTTAACTTATTTCTAGAAAAAAAAAAGTATTTTAATCTTTTGATGACACAGAATACACATTTCTCTAATACTCAATTTTGTACAAAGTAATGCAAAACATACTTTGTCTCATTTGACCTTAAATGTAAGTAAAATGAAAGCCAAATTATGACCAATATATTCCCGACATCTGGCAATATTCTTTCTCAAAGCAATTGTTAATCCCAGCTTATTTTTAGACATTTTAGGCTGAGCCTTCTTCTCTGGGCTTCTTTCTCCCCCACCCAGTTCTGCAGAACAGCCTGCCTAAGGAGGCTGCCAGCCCCACCCCAAATAGCGTGTTAAATTCACACACTCACACAGCCACACTATGGCTTCAGGAAGGACAGGAGGTTCCTGATTTGACAACTTACCCTGACCGAGGGGAAAGAAAGTCTTAAACAAACAAACAAACAAACAAATAAAGACTTGTAGAGAAGTGGACAGTGTTTCTATTGCAATTAATAGGATCAAATAGGAGCCAAGAGAAAACATGGCATCTGCCTGGGTGGACTGAAACGGCAAAGGATTTGAAGATGACCTTTGATTTCTACAAAAGTCAGGCTATGATGGTTAGATGCCTGGCTTCCTCTCAACTACATCTGCTGGTATCCAGAGGCCTTGGGCTATGGGGACATTAACCCCTTAGCTAACATGTGAAATAAATCATGAAACACTCTCTTGGGTCAAAGTTGTTTTCTTGAGAAAGAGTCTTGCTTTGTATCCCAGGCTGGCCTTGAACCTCTAACAATCCTCCTACTTTGATCTCTTGGTGTAGGACTTGTGTGTGAACCACCATGCCTGGCTTCAGGCTAAATGTTTACCTGTGTGCTCCACCTTCCTTGATATTACAGTCTGTTGCTTATTTAGTCCTCTTGGCAACATGTCAGGAAGCCCAGAGACTCCCAGCCTGTAGTCTACCTTCTCACCCTTTCTTCATCATATGGATGTGGCTCTAACCCAGGTTGTGATCCGAAGATGTAATTCTGATTTCCTTTCAAACCATTCCTGGAATAACTGAAGGGTTCTGCATTCAAGGAAAACAATGGCATTATTTTTACCCCTGATACCTTAACGAGATAGTTACTTACTTTGGTTCATATATCTTATAGACTTTGGCGGAAGAAAAATACTGAGTTTTCCTTTGCATTTTTATACATATTTATGCTTCCAGAATAAATAAGCAAGAAGGGATCAAAATCCGTCTTTAAAAATCAGCAGTACTCTGAGGGGGGAGGCTCTAATAAAAAATGGACTTAAGTAGATTTTCTTTTCATACATGCTCACTTTTCTTACACTGATGGGATATGATCCCTTAAGTCATGCCTTTATGATATGTAGGATAAATGTTGGGTTTGTAATAAAGAATTAAACCTAAGAGTAGTTGTGTGAATAACCCAGAAAGAGCAACCACAATGCACCAAGCAGAATGACCACCAGCCATTACTGAAAGTGTCAACATCTTTTGTGCACAACCCTGCTGACCTCCACATCTGTGAATGGTACCCCCTGGAGTTGGGCAAACATGTTAGCCCTAGAACTAAGTGGCTTAAAATACACTTTTGCATTCATATGTTCAAAAGTTCAGTGAAAATTGTGGACTCCCTCTTCATCCTAGGAATGGTGGAGAAAGCATGGATCACACAAGCAAATAGAACTCACGACCCTATTAGCTATGGTATGAAGTAGTAGTTTGTTTGGCTTGGGAAATGATGTCATAGAAACAGCTCTTCTTGCTACTTCTTTATCCCCCATCTAAAGAGCAAAGGACAAGAATACTGTGAGCAAAAAACAAAGCAGCAAACTATGAATAAATGGTCAAGTTGGGAATCAGGTAAGGCCCAAGCGTACTCCGTCTTCCATGCAGGCACATTGGTGAGGGGTCCATCACCCAAGTCCTGTGGTAACTGGTAAGGACCAGTGAGTCACACAAAAATATAACCCTCAGAGAGCTTAGAGTCTGGTGGGACTAGAAGACAATGGCTTTAAAGCCTTAATAAGTGTGTGATTAACAGTAGCGGTAGCTATGAAGAGCACAGGAAAGGTCTTGATATGGGGTTGGCAAGAGATTCGAGAAGGTCCAGGGGACATCAGTGAAAGAGAGAACAAATGGGTGAGTTAAAAAACCAGGGAGGCCAGAGATCCATAGTGATTGGGTTGGGAAGAAGCAAGGAATCTATACTGATTGGCTTTGTGGGCCATGCTAAGGGATCTCGCTTTCGTCTGAAAAGGCAGTGAGACTGTCCATATAGGCTTTAAGTAGGAGAGAGATGAATCCAGGTCAGCTTTTTGTAGATTCATGGTAGCTCTTGGGTGATTGTGCTAATGGCAGGGGAGTGGCAATGGAACAGAGTTAGGAGCCTTGTACTGTAGCCAATCAGGGAGGTGATGATCTGATCACCCGGGAGGTTCCCTCATATACAAAGATGCACTTTATCAAGGACCCACCTCTTGGATAATTCATAAAGAAAGTGTTATAAGAAGTCTTTACCTGTTCCTTCTTAGAATGGGGAACAAAATACCCATGGAAGGAGTTACAGAGACAAAGTTCGGAGCTGAGACGGAAGGAAGGACCATCCAGAGACTGCCCCTCCCGGGGATCCATC
>NC_034610.1:28537872-28592198 GCF_900095145.1 Mus pahari
CTATTGGATGGAACACAGGGCCCCCAATGAAGGAACCAGAGAAAGTACCCAAGGAGCTAAAGGGGTCTGCAACCCTATAGGAGAAACAACAATATGAACAAACCAATACCCCCCCCCGAGCTTGTGTCTCTAGTTGCATAGGTAGCAGAAGATGGCCTAGTCAGCCATCAATGAGAGGAGAGACCCTTAGTCTTGTGAAGATCATATGCCCCAGTACAGGGAAATGCCAGGGCCAGGAAGTGGGAGTAGGTGGGTTGGGGAGCAGGGCTGGGGTTGGGTATAGAGGACTTTCGGAGAGGAAACTAGGAAAGAGGAAAGGAGATAGCATTTGAAATATAAATGAAGAAAATATCAAATAAAAAAGTCTTTACCTTAGTGGGTGTACTTCATATCGCTACCTTTTAAAACAATATAGAACTGTCTCCCCCTTTCTCCATATCTTCAATTGTCAAATAGTTCTGATACTCTCCTATATCCCCTAAAACCTACTATTGGTAAAGTAGGGTCAGTTTATTGGCTGGTAGTTACAGCAAATAGTTAATAAGGCCTCTCCCCAAAGGACAGAACTTCAAAAGCCATAGTGGAATCATCTTTAATCTCCATGTCCATGCATCTCTGCAAAGAATGGACAACCCCCTTGGTGCCTCCTGGGAAATTAGAAAAAGCAGAGAGGACGGCAGCAACTGTCAGTGAGACCCCTCTGTTGGGAGACCTGGATCTGCAGAGCATAAGAAAACCTGACTCTGTATATGGATGCCTTCATGGTACCAAGAACTGAGACGCGCTACGTTTCAACGTGTGAGACTTCGCTGACAGTTGGCTGCCGTCCTCTCCGTTTAGGGGAAGATAGTTCTATATTGTTTCTATAGATGTGTAAGTTCATTGCTACACTAGTGGGGCGGTTGCTGTAATGTGGAAGGAGGGTACCTTTATTCACAGTAAGAAGAAAGGCTGTGCATGTGTAGGTATGTGGGTATGTGCGAAGGCCAGAGGTCTTTCCCCCAATCTCTTCTCCACATTTTTTTTTAGACAAGGTCTCTATTAAACCTAAAGATCACCATATTGACTAACCTTGCTGACCAGCAAGTCCTGTGATAACCCTAGCTCTGCCCATCAGTGGCAGGGAGATATATGCTTCCCTACATGCTCCAGCTCATACACCACTGGTGTTGTGAGGATCCGAACTCAGGTCTTCATGCTGTAAGGCCCACTTTACCCACTAATCCCTCTCTCTGAGCAAAGAAGTCCTGGTTTTCCAAGTATGGATAAAAGGAAGATAGCAATAACTAGAATAAGAATCCCCTGTGGCTCTGGTCCTTCAGAATTCCTGTACTCAGGCCCTTAGCGTATCTGCTTCCAAGCACAGCGAACTAAGTATTCCAGCCCTTTCTGCTGCATATCAACTCTGTACTTATCCCAAATTACACATCCTGGCAAGATTTGCACTTGTAAAGCACTTAATTATTGTGTTTGGCAGTCATGGCTGGTTGCATTATGTAAACAAATGCCAACTTCAAACACCGGGGTTGATTTTTTTTTTTTTTTCATAGTCTGCCAGAAAGCAAGATTATTTGATGTGCATTCGGACGCTCTGGTTCTGGTTCTATAATGTAGGTGTGGGAACAGGAATCTGGCTCACTTCTGAGGTCCTAACACCACAGAAAATTAGCCTTTAGCATCCTCAGCAGAACTGTAAATCACCACGGAGATGTGTTCCAAAGACACTCTTGATGTTCACCCCATTCTAATGCTAGTTCATTCTACCCTTTAAACTATATATATATATATATATATATATATATATATATATATATGCATGCACTGAATTATTTTCAGATCTTCTGTGTGGTTTGTAAACTCTGCAAAGTATAGCTAACATCCCACCATCTCCTGGAAAGATTTCCAAGGTTTCTATGGAGCTCCTGGTAGACACAGTTCATTGTCTCCTCCTTATCTGTAGGCACTGATTGCTATCTAATGTCTAAATATGATGGAGAGCACTTCTCAGCTCAGTTGACTCTAGAACATGCTCTATTCCGGCACAGAGCCCTTAATGAACTAATGCTGGGAAGAGGGGTGCTGGAGTGATGAATCAGTAGGTAAAGTACTTGCCACACAAAGTCTTGAATTCAAACTCTAATAGCCATGTCAAAAGCACAGCTGTAATCCCAGTACTGCAAAATCTAACACAGTAGGTCCCCTGGGACTTGCTGGCCAGCCAGTGTAGCCAAGTCAGCAAGCTTCAAATTTAGTATGTCAAAAAAAACAAGGTTTGGAGCCCCATGGAGGGAGCAACATTATCAACTGGCCAGACCCCCCCCCCCGCCTGAGCTTCCAGGGACTGGACCACCAACCAAAGAATACACATGGAGCAACCCATGGCTCCAGCCACATATGTGGCAGAGGATGGCCTTGTTGGACATCGGTGGGAAAAGAGACCCTCAGGCCTGAAGGTGTTCGATGCCCCAGTGTAAGGGAATGCAAGGAAGGGAGGGAGGAGTGGGTGGGTGGGGGAGCATCTTTATAAAGGCAGGGGGAGGGAGAATGGGATAGGGAGTTTCTGATAGGGAGACCTGGAAAGGAGAAAACATTTGAAATGAAAATAAAGAAAATATCCGGGAGGGGGGGTGCAGCAAGGTGGGATGTGACATGGATCACTGACATCAACCTGACATTGACTACCAGCCTCCACACGTGCTCATGCACTTACACACATGTGCACCTACATGTATACACATACGCAAAAAGAACTACTGTTCAGTAAACTCCATTGACTTATAAAAAGCATCCAATCTCCTCTCTCCTTCTGCCCTGGAGTACTAGCTATGAGGACGTGATTTATAAAAGAGTAAAGCCTGCTGGGTGTCACCCTTTGTGTTCCTCCACCTGTCTTCTTGGAGTCCAGTGTCAGACTCCTCATTCCCTGGAGCTGACCCTGAGGCTGAGCAAAAGTCTGAACCATCACAGGAAGGTTAAACTATAGTTTGGATACCGTGCTTACCTATGGAGGTGAGAACTTGAACGACCCAGTTTAAAGAGAGAAAAATTAACGAGGGTTGCAAAGGGCTTTTATGGTAACCCTAAAGTTACCTGAAGGTTCAGATAGGCGGTTCTTCTCATCTCTTGAGGTATCTGGATCAGTGTTTCTCTATTCTAATAGTGATGACTGAATAAGACCAGAGCACAACCTCTCTCCCCTCTGCCTTTCTCAGGACCAGCCTACTCCAATGAAGGGAAGGTGGAATCAGGCTCTTATCTGAGAATGGCACACCTGCCAGGAGGGAGTGTCACCAGCCAGCCAAGTTCCAACACTTCTATCTATGGCTGTAGATCGGTAGGGAGGGAAGTGCCCGGTTTCACTTTTGTTTTCAGTTGCAAATGCTAGCCTATGTCTCAGACACTCCTATAGAATGTGCATACAACTTGGGAATGCTTTACTGTTTGAAAATGCTGTGGCAAACTCAAAACATACATGTAAACAGACATAGTAAAGTGAGACAGTTAGGTTATAATAACCCACAGGTGGCCTGCTGGACATTTAGCATGTGTTAGTCAGCAAAGTGAGGGAAGTTCTTTGTGTAAATCTAATCTGACCCATATTCTCTCTCCCACCTGATAGCAACAAGCCCTTGGTGAGGTTCTCCATTCTGCCTTGCCCACTTTTTCACCCGACTCCTGGTACTATTTACTAATCCACAGTGCGCAAGGCTGTAGGGTGCAAAGACTTGTCTATGGTAACACAGCATGAGAAGCAGCACCAGGACTGAAGGGTGTGACACACATGTGACACACAGGACCCTAGGCTGTGTGCAGCATCTGCAGTGTGGCGTGGTGGATTTGGAAGAAGACACTGCACCTTCAGCCTCCCCTTTGGGTTTTAACTTACTCACGAGATTGCAGAGGGTCTTGAGTCATTCATCGTTCTCCTAGGATAGTTTTGATCTCTTGTCTCTAAAGATAAAACTTCGTTTTTCTAGTGGGAAGTTAAGTACTGAGAATTACTCAAATAAGTTACTGACACCAGCTATAATATAAAAGAGAAAGTATCTAAAACAGGCCGCCTGTCATGGGTTGGAGGCCTGTGTGTGCTCTCTATAACACCTGGAGTATGTCCCTGTGGGAAAGACTGGGGTAATAGAAGGTGTTCTATGTTCTGAATAGTGGTGTCTACACAGTTTCTTTTCTATATAAGGCAGAACAAAATTGTTTAACATGTTTAGTGTCTCGATGAGCCACCAGAGTGATATCTTCTTTTACTATTTTGCTAATAGTAATAGCTACAGACAGAAACAGGCAAAAGTTAGAGCAAGTTTGGGGGACTGAGTTATTTGAGAACCACAACAGAAAAGGAAAGAGAGGAGAGGCATGGGCCATTTGGAGGTCACAGCAAAGTCCCCATAAAAAGGAATTAGCTCCTGTCTGGGATTGTCCATCTTTTTCTTGCTAGAAAATTCCTAGCCAGCTGTTCACTAATTAAAATGTCCATACCGAATATTTTCAAGCAGGAGTAAAGGGAGATGCCTTATACAGGTTTTCAATTTATTTCCGTGTCCTTAAATGATGAATGTTGGTGTGTGTGCTTGCTGTTGCATGAAGACAAAATGTAGCCCCCTCCCACCAACAAAAGTGGGTTTCCACTCTTTGCAGACAAGTGTTTTTAAACCACCCCCAGCAGAGCTTAAATTGTCCAGTGTCTAAATAAGCTTCAGTCATCCCAGAGAACACGTAAAAAGAGACCCATTCCTTATGCCCTAAATAACCCTCCACACATAAACAGGAGATCCTCTTTAGCTGACTCGTGTTAACTTCAGATGCCCCAGCAAACAGGGTTTTTATATTAAGTTTAACCTGAATTACCCATCCTGACCCTGTCTAATTGTTGTAAGTAGTAGGAATTAATTTTGTGCAGGCAAGGATGAAGGCTAATCCCAGTTAATCAGCACCTTGTAATCAACCCACAAACTCTTACAGGAGAGGGAGAAAAATTGGCACATTCTCTGGCTTACAGTTCCTTACCAACCTAACTCAAAGTCCCTGGGTTTTATAGGGTTCAAATTTCAGGCTAGAATTACAATTAACAAGGGTTTGCTAAAGCAGATGGTTCTGTCCAGCTGCCAAATATTAAGGTGTTGTCCGAAATCTGTTCTAACCATGAGAGACAAAGAAGTATTTGATCCAAGGACATTTTCAGATGTCTTTGGAACGTGGCTGAGCAGGTGGGTTTTATTACGTGGGGGGGGGGGGGGACATCACTGTTGTCTCTGAAACCCTAAATCATTGAACGCTCCTGAACTGTGAACCAACAAGAAATCTTAACCCACCACCCTCCATTAGTGAGAAAATAAAGAATAAATGTTGGAAAAAAAATAAAATAAAAAGGCAAAAATATTAAGAGACAGTTTCCTACAAAATCAAATCTCAAACAAGTTCTTACTAAATTTTATGTATAAGGGAAGGTGACATATTACACAGTCTTTTCCTTTGATATGGCAGAGAAAATGAATGGAAATAATTTTGTAATATAATATTTTGAGGGTTGGGCTGAGAGATAGCGTCATTCATAGCCTTTATTTCTAAGTTTCTGTGCCTTTTAAAAGATTTTTTTATGCGTGTTGGGTGTGTGTGTGTGCCTGCATGCATATATGTGATGAAGGTTTAGTGTGCGTGTGTGCCTGCATGCATGCATGTGTACCATGTACATGGAGGTGCCTACAGAGGTCAGAAATGGGCATTAGATTCCACTGGGACTGCAGTGACTGACAGTGATGAATTATCTAACATAAGTGCTAAGAAGCAAATCTGGTTCTACTTTGAGAACAGGACATATTCTTAACCACTAAGCAATTGTTCCAGCCCACTGACATACTTCTTTCCTAAGATGGAAATTAAACAGTTCTTTCATGGCTTCATCTTCTATGCTTTGATGTTAAAGTGAATATTAAGCCACAGTTAGATTTCACAAACTCTATGCCGTGTCCATCAGTACAGCATGTCTAAGGACAGAGAAAGTACAAATATTCTACCCAAGTTGGAGATAAATGGAGGTATCTCACACCTCATCCTAACTCTCTGAAGAAACCATAAGATGAGGAAACATCAGCAAACAAATCATGCTTTCCCATGGGAATGATTTGATAATTATGGACTTTCTTTACCAGGACTTAGTATCTAATTATAAACAACAGTATGGACATTTTTGATTACTGCAGTGATGATAGAAATATCTTATTCACTAATTTCTCGTGCATCATAGTTGTTCATTCATTCATTCAACAAGTTTTCATTGCATAGGTACTAAATTCCAGGTACCAGTCCACAGTCTGAGAAAATGATGTGGCTAAATAAATGAATAAATAGGACACTTAGTGTCATTAGTGTATGCTAGACTAGTCAGGTAAATGACTAGAAACCAAAGAGTTATTGGTTTGTAGGGGGGGGAAATTCCCCCTCACCTGGGGAGGCAGCATCTGAGGCAAATTCTGACAGATTAGCAGTATCTGCAGTGGGTACCAGTGATATGGAGAGAACGTGAACCCTGGAGAATCCTGGAAAGGAGTCATGGGTGTGGAGGGAATTGGATCAAAGCTGGGAAGGCTAGCAAGGAGGAATGGGCTGTGGCACATTGATGGTTTT
Organism: Mus pahari; assembly: GCF_900095145.1. Classification (NCBI taxonomy): domain Eukaryota; kingdom Metazoa; phylum Chordata; class Mammalia; order Rodentia; family Muridae; genus Mus; species Mus pahari. The sequence continues at coordinate 28,544,506 of NC_034610.1, forward strand.
ATCATTATCCAAGAATAAATGAGAAGGCACAGAATCGTGCCCAGGGTGGGGTGGCATCAGGTTTGTGTTTTGGAAGATCACAGTGCAATTTTCTGTCTCCTCCCAGAGAAAGGTTACTAGACCGCTCTTCTAGTACATATACAAGAGCCTGGTAGAGATTAATCATGGCCGGGTAGCTAATGGAGAATTAAGAAGTGAAAAGGTTGGGTGGGGGTGGTAAGGATTTGACTGGAGTGAGGGAGTAAATATACAGTGGGTGGCTCTGTCAGAGACCAGGTGGTGGTGCCAGTCTCTGACTGGGACCCTGGGCTGCGGAGATGACCGTGTTCCATCGTGAGCATATTACGTTGTCTTTCGCTTCGAAATCTCAAAGCTGAGATGTGGAGCAGTCACTTGGCTATCCCACCTCGTGCTCAGCCACTTAAGCTGAGGATGGCTGCGTTCCAGTTGATGCCGCAAGAGAGATGGAGAAAGGACGTCAGTGGAGGTAGGAGGAGAAGCAGGTTAGAGGGGAACGGTGGCCAAACGTGTCAGACGCTGCCAAGAAGTTATATGAGAAAGAGACTCATAAATACCAACTGGGTTAGGCAGCAGCAGCCACACAGAGCTGTTGCGGTGGGAAAGCCAGTTGGGATGGAATTAGAAAGAGAAGTGCTAACAGCTGGGAGAGGAGACCCTGCATCAAGGGGAGGGTTAGACAGGAAGCTTTGATGGGCATACTCTCCTACCATTCAGGCAGAAGGAGGGGAGACGCTTGTGGGTGAGCTTGTCTGTGAGCAAATCTAAGTGAACTTGCAAGTGATTCCCCCCCCCCCCAGATTGGTTCAATGTGAGCAGAAACTGTGCATGTGTTCACATCTGCCCGGCTTTTCTCCTGTGTATGGCCGCTCAACACTGAAGACCGGACTGTCTTTCGGGCCTGTAGGAGACCGTGTAACGATCAGGTGGATTTGCATAGCACCTAATTCCGAACACATCAGCCCAAGCTGTGCCTCACAGAGACAGCAAGGGATTAATCTTCAGCCCTCTGTTTTGAAAATGCTGTGTTTTCTTCACCGATGTTCTTCGCATTGAGAACTATATGCAGACCAATAGCTGTACATCTTGCTTTTAAAAAATGGGTGTATTTCCTAGACCCTGGAGCACTTGGGGGTACACAGTTATCATCTCTATCCTTTGGAGCAAGACAGAGGGATGTGTGGCCCATCGAGCAGGAAACCCACTGCCACAGATGCAGTTGTGTTCTTCCTCAGTTTCCCCTGGCCCTGAGTGCAGAACGGACTCCGGCACTCCCAGGCAGAGTTTGATTGACAGGGCATTAACCATTTAAAGCCCAGAGCTTGCTGTAATGTGGACAGAGCTTGCTGCCTCACCACACTGCTCATCCCTGGTGTCCATAAAGGCCTGACAACATCAAGTTTCTTTCTTCAGAACTTTCTTACAGTTAATGCTAATTCTATACCTGTCCCCCAAATCCCATACTAGTGTAGATCAGGGGGCACCCAAAAACAGCCTGTCTGGTATAGGTATTTATCCCAGTACTGGGCCATACTGCCCTTGTGAAACCACCAGTGTTGTGCTTACAGAGTAAGGTCTGCTTGAGAGAACCTTACAGCCCACGCAAGACACTCAAGGACAGGGCTCATCATTCGGGTCAGTGCAAGCTAAAATCCACTACGAAAGCCAACACTGCACCTGAGCTGGCCACAGCAGAAGCCAGCTGCTAGAGTATAAACACTCACTGTAGCATACAGCCATTCAGTGTAGATTACCATGGTAAAAGCAAATGGCCCATGCTTGCTAGACAGCGCCAGCCAGGAGCATTCATCTTCCAGCGTTACTGTGTTCCTCAGGTGCCATGTCCAGAAGCCAGTCTGTCAGATGCTGGGGTCTGATGTCAAAGCAGCAAAGACCTTTCTGTATAATCAGATTTTTGACCCAATTTGAGAAGTGGAAACACAGAGGTAAGGAAGAGATTACAGTCCTACCTTTATTATTAACGTTGACGGCCATGTCTTATAATAGGTAAGCATCAACATACGTCTCTCATCCAGTCGGCTGAGCTGGAGCGCAATCTGCTCCACACAGGCAAAGAACCCTGGGAATTAAATCAGAGTGTAAAACAAAACCTAGTTCCCCGGTTTACACACACACCTGTCCAGCCCTTGATTAGGGCCTCTGAGAGACGTGTGTGGGAGAGGAGAGGTTAAATAGAGACCTGGAGCGTATACAGTACCAGCCCAAGGGAAACAAAAGAAAGCATCAATACTGGGCTAGAGAGATGAGTGCTCTTCCAGAGGACCCAGGTTCGATTCCCTGGACCTACATGGTTGCTCACAGATGTATGTAGCTCCAGTCCAGGGGATTCAATGCCCTCTTTTGGTCTTTACAGACACTGTACACTTGCAGTACACAGAGATGCTTGCAGGCAAAATGCCCGTTCACATAAATATTTTTTTTAAAAAATCAGTACTGAGGGACAACTATACGTGCCTGAAGTCCTACCCTCAATCCAGCAACTCCTCCAGAAATAATAGGTCAAATATTTGCTAGAGACAGCAGACCTACTTAATTCCAACAGCTTAGTACATGTTTTTACAGTTGACAGCCACCTCGTTCTGCCTGAGCTGGCATCCCTTTGATCAGCATTTGCCAAGTGGCCCCTGGTGTCCAGAGTCACATTAAGTCCTAAAGGATTTCCAAGAAATACGTGGTCTGATTCAGCCCTCGTCCCCTGCAGAGGGTGAGGCAGTACTTAGGTCTATAAATCTAAAAGACTCTTAATAGCTCATTATCACTGTAGGAAATTAGGAGCAAATGCTTGTGAGCTAGTTTGTGAGCTCAGCACACGCACGCACACGCACATGCACGCACGCATGCGCATCTGTTCATAAAAGAAGCCAGATCTGAGGGGAGCATGGATCATGTGTCCTCACCCTATATCTTGGTGGAAGAATTCAGCTCTGCTGCAGCATGACCTGTTTAAGGAAGTGCCTTTGTATGGACTGGGAAGGGTGGAGTTGACCTCGTGGGCAGGACATTACTCTTCTTCCTCTTCCTGTCCCTGTTTCTCACAGCAGTCATGGTCATTGCTCAGCTTCCTGTGGGGGAGGCTGTGGATACTGAGGGTCTATTTGCTGCCACCAGCAAGCAGAGGCCAGCATCCTGCTAAGCGCTGAACGACTGTGCCTATGGGGACCCTTCTCAGTGGTATTGAGAGTAACGTTCTGTGTGGGGTTGGAAGAAGCGGGACAATGTTGACAAAGTGTGTTCTGGGCTAAAACATCACAAGCAAGAGAACCATGGGAATGACGAGGGCCTGTGGAGCAGAGCAAAGACACATGATGCTAACAGACAGCACCTGCTGCTGGGGTAACCCTTAAGGTGGAAGCAAACAAGGGTCTTAGAGAGATAAAAGGATGGGCGTAGAGAGACAGGAGCTCTGGGTCCCTGCACATTGGACCCTGGAATGGAGTCACTTCACACAGCGTAGCATGTGCTTGCTGGCTAGATGCACTATGCGGGAGCAAACATTGATAAAGACGATGGGTCCCAACACCTTGAAGATATTGTGGACCTCCTGGCACTGTGTCAAACCATGTCCAGAAGGAGCTCCTTGGGGAAAGTCCTGCGAAGCCCATGAAGTCTTTCTGAGGCCCGGTGAGGCTGGGGAAGAGCCAGTTGACTAAGGCAGACCAGACGTAACAACGGTTAACAGTGAGCAAGCATAACTTAGTGTTTCTGAAGGACGGCGATTAGATCTCCTGACGACGAGAGCATGGGAGAGATGGGGAGGTTGGGTAGAGGTTAGAGAATCCATTAACTGCCTTCCTCGTGAACTTCCCTGTCCCCTCTGGTGGCTGTCAACAGTGGCTCTGCAGGGATCAGAATGTCTGAAATTGAGCCATTTGCTGTGCTTTTAAAGACAGCTTTGGCCACAAGCCCTGTGCATTCTATGCCCTTTGGAGCTGAGCTCTCAATGATATAGCAGCAGTAATGGTTAGAGAGGAGGCTCCTTGGAGGGAGTTAGTCAGGCTTTCTGGACTTCCTACCTAATCCTTTGCTTTTAAGCTCTGCCCTTGTCTCTTCTACTCACCCTCAGGATGGCAAAGGTGACGTCTCTGTGTATGGACAGTCTCTCCTGTAATGCTAACAGCTCCCTTCGCAGCCTATTCCGTCCATTACAGTTGGATACGGGGGTCACAAAGAGATATGTCTCCAGGTAACACACAGCCATATTTCTGCCTCCTTACCCTGCCCTCTAATGAGACACTGGACCATGCCTCAGGGCCTCCACCAGTGCCCATCCTGGCTCTAATGCCATCCTTCTCTGGAGGCCACCATACTTGTGCAGGGAGTAGCCCCATCTGAAGGCAGGTTAAGCCTGTCTCTGTGAGTCTGGGTGTGGCAGGAACTGAGATCTGTGGAAACCTCATCACCCTTTTCCCTGTAAGAGAGGTAGCATTGCCCTATAAGTTGCTCTCTCTGAGCTCACCACAGTTCAGCTCAGCACTCTGTGGCCAGAGCTGCCCGAAGTCCAGGGAAACACCATTCCACAAAGGAATGGAGATGCGCACCGCCACAGGACCACCACAGGAGGTCCAGGACCCATACTTCCTATCAAATGTCCTTTCCACCCCGCCCTGGGACCTGACCTAACCTGGGGGTCGAGGTGTGGTGTGAATAGACCCCAGAGCTTCTGGTTTGCATGCTATTATAAATTCCCATCCTCCATTTCTACCATCCTTCTCTACAAATGATGTCAACATTTCATGACATTTTGAAAGGATTACACAGAAATGGTACAGCAAGAATTAACACATGTTAGTGATTATAGTGAAAGACAATAGGACAGGATTGGGGGAGAGTCAAAATAGTAGGGGACTGTAAGCTAACTAAGTATGGAAATGGCATATGTAAAGTGTGTGCCCTTAAAACACTGATATGGAAATGCTGCCTTTAAACAATCAAATAAATAAAAAACAATAATTAAAACCCTGTGGTCAAGTGCAAGGGATTTGTGTAGTTTACCTCTCTTCTGAATTACTTACCTGGTTCGCCCCTACCCCCTACCCCCAGCTTAAATGCAGGTTTTGTTCTCACCTGTGTGTACCTCGCATATTGGCCAGTAGGGGCCACCTGTGTCAGCATGTGGTAGTAGTGTGGTCTCAGTACTCTTAAAGAGGCCACCGAGCCAGCTCATAAAAGAAGATAATCACTCCATTGCAGTAAGCTCACTTTCAAAAAGGATTTAAGAATATCCGTGGCTGTGAACATACCTGGAGATAGGCGCTTCTATTTGCCTGCCTCTGTTCCACAGTCTCACTTTTAAGTTTTGCTATTGTCTGTTGTCTCTCCTCTCCTCTCCCATACTTTTCCCTGAGCCTCCTGAGAGAGGTCTCATGACACAGGCAAGATGCGGATGTGGGTGGAGGACAGAGGTGGGAGGAACTGCCCAGGCCTGTCTCCCTTGGGTGGAGCACCTCCCAGGAGGACACGATCCTCCTGCCTGCCGGTGGCAGCCAAGGAGGCTGCCTTTCACCCCAGCAAGACCACAGGAACCATGGTGTCGACCACCATGGTGGGCACGCTGGTCAGAGGGTGGAGGAATCGAAGCTCCCCTCGAAGAGCAGAGTTGAAACCACCCACCCGACAGAGACAAGGTGGGATGCGGATTCACGGTATGTGGTTACTACTTGGATGTGACTGGGTAACTTTTTATGAAGGGATTCGGGAAGAAAGCCACAAGCTTTACTCCCTTACTAGTAACAGCTCTGCAGTCTGGTTTGTTTGTTTGTTTGTTTGTTTGTTTTTCTTAGCTTATATAAATTCTGGATAACTTACTCAAGGGGCGATGTATTCCTTTTCCTCATCAAAGACCTACAGACCTTCACAGGGCTCACAGCAAAAGCTATTTATTCCTGTGTTCGTTTTCTTCAAAAGCTTCCATTTGAAAGTGGTTTGAGCGAGAAGGTATGGTACTGGCTTCTGGCAGCTTCTAGCCTAGATTCTATTCCGTCGCCACTTCTGATATGGGAAATGGACAAAGTGCTTAGCTCCTGGTTTTCCCACTATCTATACTCATTTTCCATTTCATTACTATTGTTCTGGGGCAACAATAGAGCGGATGACAGAGATGCAGGGGCCTCGTGTTAACCTGGCTCAAAAGGTTCTTGTGGTTCTTTCTGAAGTGCATGTTCACCACACACACACACACACACACACAAAGAAAGAAAAGAAAAGAAATGCTTTTTGAAATAAGTACCTGACCTCATTCTACTCTGTCTAGACCTTGAACTTCTAAAGATGCTTACTTAGAACTCTCTGGTCTTGCTGGCTGACCTATGGAGAGACTCAGAGCCAGCTGCGGAAGCAAGTTGGCACCCAGCAGCAACAAGCTCCCAGGAGCTTTCAGAGCTGGCCGGCTGCCCCTTGAATGGCTTCTATCTGACCCTGAGCCCAGGGCTTCCTAAGCAGTAAATGGAATGACTCTTTCATCCCGGCACGTGTTGAAAGCGAGGGATTTCCAGATGTTTTTCCTAGATATGGTATGCTCTTGATCTACATAGCTCCTCTTCTGGGTTTTAGAACAGGTCTCTTGAAGTTGCTAGCTAGCCCAGGCTTGCCTCAAATTCAAGATCCTTGTTTGAACCCCTACTGACCCCCATCCTCCTGCACTGGTGTGGACCACCTGGTTCTATTTAACTACCCGTTTACAGAGGTATAAAAGCTAAATGTTGTCATTTGTATAGCTGTGACAGTGGGTTTGGTCCATGTTTCTTCGGTTAAGTATTTGCAAGAAGATTCAGCCCAGGGTTGCGAATGTAGCTCTGCGATAGAGCACTTGCCCAGCGCACAGGAAGCCCTGGGTTCTAATCCCTGGCATCGCATAAACCAAGCAAGGTAGGGCCTCCCTTTATCCTTGTACTTGGAAAGTAGGACAGAAGTTCATCTTCAGCCAGTTGGATGCCAGCTTGGACTACAGGAGACCCTGTCTTACAAGAACAAAACCAAAACTACTTTTAAATGGTCGACGTATATTTATTGTAAGAGAGAAAGTTTTTGGTTGTAAGGGAGAAATTGTTTTAGCCAGATATCCAGAAGGTGGAAGGAGCTCGAAGGGCAGGCCACATTCTAACCTGCTAAAGGGGACCCATTAGGAACACGAGTGTGAATCATGGTGGTGCAAAGACCTAGCACCTGTCTTTGCTGCTTTGTCTCCCAGCCTAGGAAGCAGAGCTCAGGGGAGGAGCCTCGGGAGCTATGGCCTCCTTACTGGCCAAGCAGGCCCCGATGCAAGGTTCCCATGCTCTAAGGCCAGCCTTTTCTCTCTCAGCCTTTTCTCTCTCGTCCCAAACTCTCCTGGCACACTTTGCTAAGTTTCTGTGACAGTATTCAGAGCCTGTGAGGGAACAAAATGCGTCAGGGTGGAGGTTTTTTAAATGAGTATTTGAAGATAGTTTACTTTTTAAATACATAATTTATATATATATGTATTTGTGTATGTGATGTATTAATACACGCAGGTAGTATATAATGGTCAAATCAGGCTGCTGTAGCTGGCATTTCCAATATTTGTCATTGCTGTGTGGGGAACATTTACAGTCCTCTCTGCTGGCTATTTTGAACTCTGCACTTATACATTGTCAATCATAGTTGCCATACTGAACATAGAACATTTAAACTTTCTCCTCCCACCCAGCTATGCCCTACACCTGTATGGGTTTGGAGTCTAACTGAGGCCTAACTCCCAGGCCTCACTCACTCCTCACCCATTCGGCACCACTGACTTCTGGTATATGACACTGTTACTTTTTTTTTAAGTTGTTATAGAACATACAGGAAATATAAAATTTGCCATCTTAACCATTCTTATGTGTGTGTACAGTTCAGTTCCACAGCCTCCATTATGTCCACAATAGGGTGTGACCACCCTTGTGATTTTCCAGTTTGCCAGTATCCAGGACCAGTGATCAATCCTGCCTATTCTCAGCTTACTGTGCCTTGTGTAACCTCACATCTACTTCCTGTCTCTGAGGTCACCTACTCTAGATATTTCATATAAGAATAATTGTCCTATATGCACCCCTTTCTGGCTTATGTCACTTGGCTTAATGTTTCAGGTCATCCACTTATAATAGAGATCCCTTCTCCTTCATAGCAACATGAAGACTCATTTAATTCACTTCTGTTTCATTCTCTCCATTATAAATACTGCTTTAATGCCCATGCTGATTCCTACCTCCTTGGTTTCATTTTTAAATCCACTGATATTTTTATATTCAAAATGTAAAGAGTCTCTTAGGTTTTTATTTTCACTGAGTTCCATAAACAGCCATAGTTAAATCATTCTTAGTGTGTGCCGGAGTCAGGAGTTGTGTGCACACATGTGGGGCGGGTGGATGCTGGAGGCTCAGTGGTGAGGTGAGCATCTTTCGTCATCATGCTTGACCTTAGGGCGGAAAGATAGGAGCTCTCACAGAACTGGGAGCTGAGCTAAGTGGACAGCAAGCCCCCAGGGATCTTCTTGCCTCTGCTGCCACCCCCTAGGGCCAATGCCACACTGGGCTTTTATGTGACTCTGGAAATCAAACACAGATCCTCATGTTTGCAGCAAACACTATCTTTGCACCAACTTTCAGCTCTATAAATCATCTCTTAGAATCTTTTTCTCTCTAATGTCTGGTCTAGATTAGGCAAAATACTCCCTTGAGATAAATTGATATTTTTCTCATTTTGTTTTGCTTTTTTAAAGACAGGCTTCCACTATGTAGCTCTGGCTGTCCTGAAACTCACTATGTAGACCAAACTGAACTCAAACTCACAGGGATCCACCTGCTGAGATTAAGGGCTTGTACCTCTATGCCTGGCTAGATAAAATAGCTTTTAAAGTTTCTCTTAGGTGCCAGGAAAGATATTTAAAATAAAAGTGAATATGTTCTTTATGTTTAGTTTTTCCTACGACAGTGGTATTTTCCTTTGACATGAAAAGGCAGAGTGGCCATTGCTTTACACTAACTATAAGAAAGTCCTGAGTTATGCAACATCAGTATTCTACTGTCTCATATCAGAAGTTGACCCAGGGTGGAGCAGGGCTTACTGTCCTGCAGATGACCTTAGTTGGGTTCCTATCACACAAGTTGGGCAACTCATAGCTGCTTGACCTGCTGCCTCAGCCCTCTGTGCTCACACGGACAAGATACACACACATGCACACACACACTCAAACACACATACATATGCACATGTGCACACATATATGAACACACACACAAAATATAAAACAAATCTTAAATGGTCAACCCAAGAAATCTGCCAAGCTCTGGCTCATTCCTTTAGGACAGTGGTTCTCAACTTTCCTAATGCTGGGACCCTTTAATACAGTCCCTTGCGTTGTGGCGAAACACCGTCCCCCACCCCCATAGAATTATTTCATGGCTATTGCATAACTGTAATTTTGCTGCTGTTATGAATCGTAATGTAAATATCTAATATGCAAGATAGCTGATATGTGACTCCTAAAGGGGTCTCGACCCACAGGCTGAGAACCGCTGCCTTAGAAGCTAGTGATGGTGGGTGGGGCAGATGGCGGGGACATCTGAGCTTCTGTACTGTGCTACTTTTTGACTTGCAGCCAGCTCTTTAGAATCATGCCTGCACCCGGCCCTGTGTACTGGTGGTCCTTTCTCAGTGCTAGACTTGGGAACTGTCACGTTGAAACAGAATCTGCCACACGTTCTGGAAGCCTTTTTATACTAAGTGGAATAAGGAGACTGAAAGCAATATTTCAGAAATTCTGTTTTCTGTCCTCAAGGTACCCTCTTCCAGGACCCTTGCCTCCAGTGAACACCCAAGTGGGTTGTGGGTTCTATGACTCAATTTTAAATTCATTATATGCAGCTTGAATTATTTCTCCATCCTGAAGTCCCCCTTGCTTTATCTAGCTGACATGCCCAACCAAATCTCTGTGGCTTGATAGTGTCTAAATCCACCATGGCCAATGTCCTACCAGAGTGGGCACACAGGCAGCATTTGAGAGCAGCCACTTCAGGAGTATGAACTGTGAGTGGGTATAAATCCAGGGACCTGGGTTGCATAGATGACCTGTGTAATAATCGTCTTGATGGTTTCTGAGTCACACCAGGCACTTAAGTCATTATGGCTTTTACGTTTCAAAGGCTTGTAGACTACCATCAGCCCAAATATAAAATAATCATTTCTGCACTCAGAGCTGTATATACCCTGTAGTCAGGAAAAAAAAAAAAAAAAAAAAAAAGGCCCTTCCTTCCTCATTTTTAAGTGACAGCCTATAATCATGTTGGAGCGATTTTTGAGAATTTTTTTTTTTTCCCTTCTAAACCACTGTTTGCTTTTCTGGCAGCTGGGAGGCGTTTCTCCTTGAGTCAATGGACTGGTTCTCCTTTCCCAAGCTCAGCCACCCACCTAGGGGGAAGGAATGGCTATAAATCTCAGCTAACAATTACGCTAGGAGGAAAGTCAGAAGATAAAATCAGTTGATCCCCAGATGTTTATTGAGGACCTGGGAGAAGACCTCATTAAAAGAGTGTGGCTGCGCCACTGTGCCGTCCTCCAAACCTCCTGGCTTCCTTCAGTTCTAGGTAGGCTTAGGAGCAAGGGAAGTGGGTGTGGCCTGGGTTCCTGTGCAGCAGACTCTGGCCTACTTCTTTCTTCAGACCTGGAAGCAGGTTGAGGTAGCCCACTTTAGACATCCGCAATCCAACTAGAGTTTTTGATTTTTTTATTTTTTAATAGATGTCTAGGAACCTCAGACATAGGTGAAAGAAAGACAGAAAGATTATGTAATTGCAAGCTGATATTTGGCTTATTTATAGGCTAGAAGAATTTTTGTCTTTGTAACCCAAAAATAAAATTAAATTAAACTAACCCCATTTTATAATTAATGGTAATGACTAAATGTCAGAATAATGCTTCTAAATGATTTACTATATCTATTACTATTTTCTGTTGGGATTTAATAGACTCATACTCTGACCTGCAGTTATTTTTAATTAGTTTAAGCTTAGCTATATAATTCTTTTCCAGAATGTCTCATAATTAACTATGTAATTACCATTTGGTAAGAGCCCTTAGTTTAACTGGAGTAATCATAGGACTCAGATTCAATAAATATTCACTGAGCAACTGCTAAGGTTAAAACTAATGAGCCTAAAAGACAAGGGTCCCTAAGGTTTACTATACTATTGACCTCAGAGACCCCAAACCTCATGTTCCAGGTCTAGAGAAGGCAAATATAAAGACACATATATAAACATACTTATATTTGATATCTATAGATATAAATAAATATATTACTTATAACTATATATTTTAATTTAATAATATATACATAAATATATATGCACATATACATAAGTATATACACATGTATTAGATGAGTAAACAATTACATTAATGCTAAATGAATATCCAAGGAAGAAATTATTTTAAGAAAATGTATTGACCTTCCCAAGCAAGTAAAATTTGAATTTGGCCTTCCAAGTTATTGAGAATATTGTCAAGTCTGAAATTGGAGCCATCAGAAATTACATATTTACTTTTGTTTTTGCTTTCACTAATTTTTAAAATCATAAAGGTATTTAATTCTACTGAAAATTTTAAATTAATGTTGGATATTCTATTAAAACAATGATGTAGGACTGTGATAGACAGCCTATTTTTGTTGAATGGGACTTGCTCCGGTGACCCGATAGAGAAATCTACAAGGGACTGAAAGGGGAGCCACGTTCCCAGAATCAGGTGCTTGTCCATAATTCTGTGACTATCAGTCTCGCAGACCATGTCCCAAGTTTCTGGCATACTGGCTAGACTCTACCCCCACAGTTACACTATAGCCAAGTATGCTCCTCCCCACAGTTACCTGGCAACAGCAAGATAGCCCAGCCCACTATAAGAGGGGCTGCTTGGCCCCTCCTCACTCTTTTTAGCCCTCACCTTTCTTACACTCTAGCCCTCCTTCTCTCTTTCCCTTCCCCCCTCTCTCCATGTGCCCATGGCTGGCCTCTCTCTTTCTATCTTCTCTTCTTTCCCCCTGCCTTTCTGCAATAAAACTCTAAAACCACAGACTGTCTCTGATCATGAAGGCCCGCTGTGCTTGAACGATGTGATAGGCTTTCTCCTAATGAGCAGTGTCTAACCTCCCACCAGAAGGCCATCCTGTGCTCCAGCCCCAGACCTGACCAAGGACTCTCTCCCATGTGGGAACCATCAGTGCCCTCTCTCCCCTGCCCTCTCTTCCCTTCAATCCTAGGGCCAAGTGTTGCCGAGGCCACTATTCTGTTCTTAGCTCCTCCACTGTATCCAACGTGGGATGCTGAAGGCTGAGAATCTAGTACCTGGGGCTGCCCCTTGTCCACCACCCACTGTGTGGGGTCAGTGGCTTAATACAGCCAGATACCCACCCAGAGCCTCGTGGAAACCACTCCCCTCTTTCCCCCACCCTCTCCCCCCCCACCCCCACACAATGATAGTATTAAAGAAATCAGCACATTCACAGATTCCAACTAAGTGGGCGGTACCCATGTTTACTGAGTGTATTACCCATGTTTATTTCCATGTTTGCCAGGCATCTTTGAAAAGGGCAGTGTTCCAAGCAAAGGTGAGGCAGTGTGAAGACCAAAGGGTGTTGGTGGGGAATGTTGAGTTATAGTTCCAGATCAGAACATAAAAGGTCTAAGCACCAATGTAAGGAGCTTGGACTTAATCTCTAGATCTCACGGGTTCCAACAAACCTTCCAAGCAAAGCAACTCACATTGGGACTATAGGAAGGCAGGAGAGTGGAGTGGTGGCTTTCAGGGCCAAGAGACTGGACTCGGCAAGTCTCAGGGAGGAAGTGAATACAAAGCTGACAGAAGTGAGGATGAGGAGAAAGGAGTGGAGCAAGCAGAAACAAACAGTGGGCTCTCCTCGGTGACTTAAGAGAATGGTTATGGCTGTTGTCTATTGTCTGTGGGGTTCAGATTTATGGAGAAGCCTGAATAGCAAATGGAGACATCAATGCCTTTGAAAGGCTTTTATTATATTTCTCAAGAAGATGAGCCATCCCATCCCACCCCATACAATACCATAGGGTCACATTTAGGTCCCAGTGTCAGTAAGGGGCCTCAGGAAAAAGTCTACCCAGCCAGAAACTTTACTGGGGCTTCTATTAGAAAGGCGTGGTAGGACAAACGTATAGCCCCACAGTTGGGCCTTGCTGGTTGTCCAATTCCTGGCTCTGGATTTAGGGAAAGGACATCCTGGGCTCGGGAGTGAGAGTGAACTGGGAGATGATACATCAGGGCTTGGGCTCTGGGTGGCAAGGGAGATGGAAACCGTTTGGATAGGAGTTTGGCACATTGATTATGAGCACCCACTAGACAAAAACACAAACTGAAGCACAAATCTGTGTCCTGGGTAGTCAGCTGAGAGCTTTCCACGAATCATAATAATCCTCTCAGCCCGCTGGTCAACACTAAACATCCCCCTTCGCACGCAGTCCCTTCAGCAGTCTGTCCAAGGTCACACGAGTGATGGCGACGCTTAGAGCCAGTTCATGACACATCTCAGCACTAGTCATAGCGACTGATGCCCCTGACCTTCCCTGCTTGATTATGCGTTCTCCACGGAGACACAGTTGGAGGCCAGTCCTGTTCGAAATGAACTGGTAGAAATGAGCAGAAGTCTTTCAGGGCTTCCAGGGCCTCCAGGGCCAAGGAGCAGGAGCTGATACAGGCGGTCTGATAGTTCCCTGAAAGTCCTCAAGTTTCTGCCTGCTTTGTCAGAAGAGCATAAAATCTATGTAGGTTCCATGGTCTTTGTTCAGCATGTTTTAAAAACCAGAACAATGAACTGTGTGATTTAACCCCCATTTCCTCTTAACTTCTGGCTTCCCTCTTTGATTTATATTTTATAACTCTGGGACTTGGATGCTCTTGTGTCAGCAAACAAAGCCCAAATTACCCATGCCTCTAAGCTGCCTGGAAGAGATTCTGAATTCCTGCATCTGTGACCACCCTTCTCCTTGGTCAGTCTACAGTGTAATTCTTTAGTCCATGCCAAATGGGGCCCTTCATGTTCCGTTGCCTCTGCCTGGCTTTGTTCTCTACATGTGACCACCTTTTAGCCTTTTAGCTCTGCCTTCTGCATAGAGTCACTAGTCCCTTCTTCTAAGAGCCCACTGAGGGCTCAGTTCCTTTGCTCCATGTAGTATAAGTCACATGTCTGTGCCTAGAGAGCATCTATTTACACAGAGCTATAAGGATTCAGAGCCATGAGGATCCCAGCTCAGGGATTCAGGGACCTTGTAACTAGCTTGAGAGGCAGATAAAAGATGCAAACAGCCCTTCAGGAAATCACTCCTGGCCAGTTAGTGTAGGCTTTGTGGATTGTTTAAGAGTTGAACCATCCGAGTTCAAATACCAGTGTCACCACTTAATAACGATAAAAGATTCTTCCTAGGTCAGGCATGGTAGGGCATGCCTTTAATCCCAGAACTCAGGAGGTGGAGGCAGATAGATCTTCTTGAGTTTGGGGTTAGCTTCATCCACAGACTTAATTCTAGAACAGCTAGAGCAACATAGTGAGAACTTGTCTCAAAAAAAGTTACTTCCTGTTTAGTGTCTCATCTTTCTCAAATACAAAATTGGGATGATAGTAGCACCTGCCTTTGGGGATTCTTATGAAAATTAAAGTGAGCTCACATAAATGGGAAAGCTCGGGATGACTGACTACACAGGAAGTACTCAGTCCATGTCAGTCCTGATGAGCAGCTACTATGGCACGTCAGCCTATGTCTTGTAGGTGTTTTTCTGGGTAATTCCTAGCAACTGGAGCTGCCTTGCCCTTGTAAATTACTATTTATTTATTATTTTCTCCCGATCTGGGGATCCCGCCTCTCACATGCTAGGCGGGAACTCCACCGCTGAACTGCACCAGAAGCCCATAGTCATTCTGCTTGCATGCTAGTGAAATCCCTATAAATGGAGTTTAATATACTCAGCATAAGCAGTTCCTCTGGAATTCTAAGCCCAGGGGTATTTTATCATCCCTGCACTGAGGTTTTAATAGCCAACAAGGCTTTTAAAAGAATTGGGAAGATGCACAGCCCTGTTGGTCTGCCCTGTGCTCTCATTTCTGTGTGAACCAGGGTAGTTGTTGCTGGGTGTATTGGCCTCCGGCTCATATTAAGTGAAAAGTTTCTGCTCCAAAGAACAGTATCTGTCTTACTGGAAAATCAACCCTGACTTCCATTTTTTTTTTTTTTTTTTAACAAAATGATTATTCAGTGCTCTATACTTCTGGACCTTGAACTTAGCTTTTTCAAACCTACTTTTCCATTTGATGGCTCTGGAAAGATTTCAAATACCAAGTGACCAAGAGTGGGTTTGAATTTCAGAAAAGGGTGTAGACTCCATTAGGAATTTAATGGAGATATAGCTTAGTCCTTCGGACTAGGAGCCCCAGGGCTAAAAGCATTTTTCCTTCATAGAGAGAGTGTTGGTCTGGTTCCCCTGACACTTTCAGATATAGGATGATGAGTCAGAACACTCACACGAGAGGAGGCAGATTCGGGTGATGTGCTGGATCCTCTGCTCAAGATTGTGTAGCCTTGGGACTTGTTACATAGTGTGCTGACCTTTGAATTGCTCATCTTCACAATGAAGATTTTCTTCTGAGGACAGAATGAGCCTCTGCGTATCAGCTGCTTGCGTTGGTGCCCACACAACCCCAGTTCCCAAATGTTCTTTAGTATCATTTTCTGAAGGTCTGAAATGAAAGTTTTTTATCATGAAGCTAGAAAGAACTAGTCACTGCAGTTTTATCAGAATAAAATATGCCCGCCTCGAATAGAGGAAATGTTGTGCATAAATCCTTGTAAGGAGATTAAGTATGTTTCTTTACTAGGAAAGAAGGGGGGAATTATGAACATAATACAAATTTAGGACTGTGGCCTTAAAATATAGATTTGTCATTATCCTTAGCCGTGTTCACAGCAAGTCGGCAGAGGCCCTTCTCTGTGTTAGTCCTGCTGTGAGTACAAAAAGCTCCTGTCAGCCTAAAATAGTGTCTGGTGTCCTGGCTGTCCATGAGACTTGCTCTGAGGGAGCACTCCAGTCAGTGTCCTGGAACATGCCTTCCTTCTAGGAAGAGGTTTAAAGTCCGTAAGTCCTTTACATCACTTCTTTGATAGTTTACATGGAAAATCCTAAGATGTCTAGCAGAAGCTTTGAGTGAAATCAAGGATCCGGCACTAATGCCACGAACGGGGGGNGGGGGGGNGGGGGGGGGTAGAGTGAGTTCTCCTGGCTGGGATCATTGTCTCTGTCCCCAGACCCCTAAGTTGGGGGTGGGGGGAGGTGAGCTGCCAGCTCTGGAGTAAAGTCTTCTGTTTTTAATTCGAAGCCATGGGATGCTATTGAGACACTTGTTAACAATGCTGTAAGCCCTGTGAGCATCTAATTGCATGTGAAAGAATGTGCCCATACTTTCTGCCCATGGAGGTTGGTGGCACTGAGTATAGTGGTGACCTTTTCCTCAGCCCCATTAGCCTGGCTCTGTGGCTGTGTGTCTGGATAAGAATGTCTCTGCATCACATACGCCAGCTGCCTCTCAAAAGTTGAGGAATGAGTGAGTGATGCGCAGAGTTTTGCAAATGCTTTACATCCAGACATAGATGGTTATCTAGGAAGAGGGAAATGTCCCAGAGCTTCTCTGTATGAATGAAGCTGGGTGCTCTGGGACCAAAAAGCTACTTATGGAAGGATTATTTACATACTGTACATTCAACAGAAGTCTTCATTGTATCACCAAGAAAGTAATGAAAAATTATGCTATAGCCAATCAAAAGTTTCTTGGTTTTAATTATATCGGTTGTTTTATGTACTTGTATATTTTCTATATCTAAATATATATTTTTATATGTCTAAAATTCTATACACTCATATAAATGCATGTATATGATACACATATACGTGCATATACACACATATATGTGAATATGCATACATCCATACTCACACACACATATATATGGTGGAAGGTGAAAACATGCTGCCTTTGGCTAAAGGTTGCTTGGAAAGGTTGTAAGCATGTCCTTGTGAGGAATATTTTTTTTTTAAATATGTGAATATTTTTTAACGCTTTCAGATTTCTCCAAGCACTAAAAATAGAATACGTGTGATTATTTGATTCTGGAAAATAGAGACTGTGGGCCAGAGAGAAGGCTCAGTTATAAAAACACTTACCATGCAACCTGCTCTAAAAGCTGCCAACTTGAGTTCAATCTCTGGCAGCCACCTGGGGCGGAAAGAGAAAAGCAACTCCACAAAGCTGTCCTCTGGCAACCATGTGACTTCCATGTGTCCATTCGCTTCCCCATTCCCTCCCACAGTAATAGTAATATTTTTTTTTCTTAAAAAGAGTACAAATCAGTATAGAGAATATGTAAATCCCTGACCCTAAAAAACAAAAATGAATCTAGTAGTAAAATTTTAATTCCTAATGTCCATAGACTAGCTTGGTCTGTTGTAAGCAATTGGAAGTTTGCTGAACTTGAACATGGGATAGCAGTTCTCCTGTTCTTTAGCCATGGGTGGGTTACTGTAGCTTTCTCGGTTTCCTGGGAATTTTTGTGGGGTGGCCCAGCATAGGACATTTGACCTTAAGGAGAGAGATATGAGTGGGGACAGAGAGTGGGGGTAGGTCAGAGGACACTCAAATGGGTTGTGCTGTGACTTGGTCCCTGGGGTTTAGGGAGGGGGCACACTATAGCCCAGGATAAATTTCTAATTCAAACTCTTGCCTGGGGCTGGCCCTGGGATGGGGAGTCCTTTTGTGAAAGTTGTGCTTGCTCATTGAGAACCCAAGTGGCCCCAGCAGGGTTGTCAGCTCTGTGTACAGCTGGAGAGGGGGTTGGTTTCTCCACCTATTGAGACACGTGTTTACCCTGGCCAGCCTCACTAGAGGGAGAGGACACAGACAGTCCCCTAGAGTGTAAAGGAACGGGGCCATGTTTTGTTTTCTAAACCAGGGCAGCTTTCTTATAATAAGGATCAAAAATGTCCCCACATTTTTGATCTGCTTAGTGTCTGCTTAGGAGTGTAATCCTAGACCTTTTTATAATCGACTCTTAGGGGGTCTGCTTCTTGTGAACACTTGAGGCCTTTGCTCTGTTTCTCATTTCTCCTTAATATAATGTTATAAGTAAAGACTAAACATTGATAATGCATCAAATGGAATTCTGTAAGCTTCAGTAATTAAAATTTTGTTATTATATTTACTTTTTAAATCTATAAATTGTTTCAAATCATCCTTACTGTTTCACAATCAAATTCTCATATAGATTCTTTTTTAGTTCTTAGAGAAAATGGTGAGTGACCTTATCATCAAAGGTCAATTATGAGTGAGTGACCTTATCATCAAAGCTATCAACTTTGATCCTGTTATGTCAGTGATGTTCATTAAAAAAATCATCAGCATATTAATGATTTGACTCTTTAAGTTGACTCTATATTATGAAAATAAGACATACAGGAAAATTCTACTATTCCAGCTCATTAAAATATCTAGTTTTATTATTCTCATATATACACACACAGATCCACAAACACACACACATACACACAAGAGTACATGTACGTACACATATGCACACACACACACACACACACACACACACAGAGGAAGCATGTCTTTATGTAGTTTAGCAAATTGGTTATGAAAATATGTATGTAAATATTGTAATGGTAATTGCGAAAAATTACTTGAAGGGGTATAATAACATACAAGCACCTGTAAATGCCACTGGAGGTCAGACAATACTCAGAGTTCTAAAGCCCCTTAATTTGTTCTTCCCTGACAACTGTGTATGATGGGGATGGGAGTATGTGAATTCTGATCCATGTGCCAAATCTTGGGTTCAGTTCTTTGAAGATGTGAAATGGTTTCACTAATCCCTCTCATTCCTAGAGGTGTCTTGAAAATAAATTTATTTGATTATGATTTGGTCATTATTATCAAGATCAGTCTCTCCCCCTGCCTTCCCCTACCCCCCACCCAATAAGTGTATTTTGGGCAATCTTTTTCCTGTGCTGGCATAATGGTATAGTTCAAAGTAATATCGGATAAGAAGGTGGGAATGCTGCCTTTTGCCCATTACATGTTCTTGTTATTACTCACCACCAAGGTGCAACTGGCATCCAAGCCGGTAGAACACGGATGTGCCCTATGAACTGGATTGTTACCAATGTCTGCCATTATATGTTAGGTCTGTATACTGTTGGGCTTGGACATACTTAGTATAGGGTGTAGGAGATTCTTATACATTATTGGGTTGGTTTCATGTGGGGACAGAGAGGGTTCCCTGATTTATGCTTATTTAAAAATAAAAGATCTTAATCCAAAACTATTGTCTAGACCCTGAGGACTTTGGTGCCTGGCAGATATTCAAGAAAAGATGTTGTGAGTCACTGCAAAATGACTAGCGTGTCTTCAGTCCCTGGAGGTTTCTGTCCATTGGGTAACTACCTGGTAAATGTAGCCACTCCATAGGTATTGCTGGGATGCTGCTGTTTCTAAATCCCTTCGCCACCCCGGAAGGAGATGGTTGAAGTCATGATGTTTCTCTACCCAATTTGATTCATACCATTTGGCTCCTTCCAATTCACCCATGAAAATACCCCAGCCCTGGTGACATTATGTACCAGGTTCAGCACATATGCTACTCAGTAAGTCACTGATGCCTCAGAATAGTCCTTAAGGCCACAGAAAACTAAACAAGGTTAAATGTGGCGAGCCTGAACAATAATTAAAGTATATATTAATTAAATAGAAAATATTAATATCAAATTTTTGTTATTTTTTAAAATGTTAAAAATAAAAGTATTAAGAATAATATTAAAAGTATATGTTAATAATCAAAATATTCCCATTTTTTAATATTTTATTAAGGATCTTAACAAAGGCAATGGGCCTTCGCAGCTAACCAAATAAGCAAAAAAAAAAAAATCTTTTGACTTATAATGTAAATAAATGAAAACTTTGAAACCGTCTAATTTCCCTCCCCTTCTGGGGAATGGATACTGGCATCTCTCCACGGCCCCTGCTAGCTTTGCTAACTCTTATGTTTGGCATTGATAGAGCCAAATTTTAGATCACAAGTTTTGATAAATAGCTCACAGTGAGAATAATATTTATCCTTGACAGTGAGCAGGTTTTTATTGTCTCACAAAGGCCATGTACTGGGGAAGATCCAGAGGGTCTTGTGAAGGGCCAGTGTTAGAGTGGGTCATGGGACAGCAGACCAGAAGATGTCCCATGTGTCTCACCCATGGGAGAGGTACCTATACTGAAGTAAGGTACCTCTTACTGTCTCCTTCCCATAAGCATGGCTGCCATCTACCATCTATCTGAATGATCCCACTGACTAAGTTGAGTCTCAAAGTGCACCCTTAGGATTACAGTGCATCACCCTTCTGGAAATGTGTTAGCAGTTCTGGAGTGCCCAGCCCAGTCCCTTGGAATTGCAGGCCCTGGAGTGAGACTGTCAGTCAGCTAAGTCTTACAGGAGTCTAATGCCAGCTCAGGGTAAACACGGAGGCCAGATGACCCAATGCGATCCTTTTGCCAGGCTTCAGTTTCCTTTATAAAATGAAACATTGATAGTAAGAAGGTTCACTCTAGGGTTCACTGAGAGATGGCTCAGTGGTTAAGAGCACTGCCTGCTTTTTGAGAGGTCCTGAGTTCAGTTCCCAGCAACCACTCGGTGGCTCACAACCATCCATACTAGGATCTGATGACCTCTTCTGGCATGCAGGTGTACCTGCAGATAGAGCATTCATATACATAAAGTAAATCATTAGAAATCATTCCTCCTCCTCCTCCTCCTCCTCCTCCTAATAGATTCTTATTTGTCTTTTAATGAGAGAGAGCAAGAGAAGATGTGGATTTGGATGACGGGGAAGTAGGGGAGGATCTGGGCGGAGTAGGGAGAGAGAGAGACATAGTCAGGATTTATTAATCACCTAAAGTTGCTATGTACTGAGCCCTTGTTAATTAAAAGCGATACCTCCCATGCCTAAAGACGGTGGTGAGGAGTTAGCCTGTGAGCACAGAGCAGAGGCTGAGCACCTACTGGCCGCCCAGCTGACTTTCCCTACAACATTCTGCAACTTCAGAGATGGAAATGATGTCGTTTACAGCTTCCTTTCACATGCTTTTGTGACTCGTTTTTTTAATACGTACTAAGGGCTTGAAGAATTGGCTCAGCAGCGGTGAGGATGATCTCTTGCTCTTGCAGAGGACCCAGACTCAATTCCCAGCACCCACCAGGTGGCTCACAACTATCTGTAACTCCAGTTCCGGGGGGGGGGGGGTGTGTCTGACTTTCCCACCCACCTTGAGACTGGCAGGCCAATGGTCCTCTGGGATCTGGCTGTCTCTGCCTCCTCGGTGCTGAGAAACGACTCCCAGTCCTTTTACAAGGTTCTGCATGCAGACCCAACTCTGGTTCTTATGCTCACAAGGGAACCACTTTACCCATTGAGCCAGCTAACACCTTGTGGGAATAGCAGTCCTGTTGGATTAGGGCCCCCACCCTTGTGACGTCATTTAATTTTAATTACTTCCTTGGGTGTTACAGCAATGATTCAGTCCATTGAGGGTTAGATCATACCTGGAAGAAAGACTGGTGGGAGTGTGTGTGTGTGTGTGTGTGTGTGCCATTGGCAATTGCATTCATCAAGCATTTGGTCCACGGTACCATTTACAATGGCTGACGTAATAAAATGTCTAAATAGGTTAAAAATCTAAATGTCTACAATAGAATAGAATACAAGGTCCATTTTGAAAGTAAATCATTAGAGCGCTCATTTTTACAGATTATAAACGGTTTAGCTCATCTTCAGAGGCAACAAAATCCCAGTGATATTTATCCATGTGGAAGATATAAAGAACTCACCAGCCTGTAACTTTTTCTTGGCCACTGGGTTTCCCCTAGGCAACTGAAGAGGGAGCATGCGCAGGAGGCCTGGGCTCCAGCCTGTGCTCCAGCACTCTGGGTGGGGCTACCAGTTTATTCTACTTACTGTGTAAGAAGAGGAGGTACCAGGGCTCCCTAGAGGAGATGAGCTGGAGCCCCGTGGACTCTTTATAAACCTCAGGATTGGGGAGAGAACATTTGCATGCGGTAAATAGTCTGAAGTCAGACCGGTTTGATCCGCGGAAGCCCAGAGAAGCAAGCGCTTAGATCTCTGCTCTTCTTCTTTCACACCAGCATTAGGGGAAAGTGGTCGGGTTTGTTTTTCTATCCCCCTCCTCTCCTCCCCCTGAGCTCCTGAGGGAAGATATCACATATCAGAGAGGGCCCTATGTCTGAGAAGCCCCTCGGAGGCCTCAGTGTATTCGGATTTTTATCTTCAGAGTTCAGAAAGATATAAACACGGGTTGGGATCAGGACAAGACTTTTCTCCTTTCTAGGAAAAAAACAAAAAATAAAAAAATTTAAAAATTAAAAAACCGCTAATGGTGGACTGGTACCTCCAGACAACCCTCTGAAGTGACTGGAGACCAGACTGGCAAATGTTCTTCCAGGCCTCCTTTCTCCTTGCAGCAAAGCCCAGTTGTGCAACCCTGCTTGTTTTGATGGGATTAAAAATCTCCATTTCTAAGTCTCTTCTCTGCCCATTGTTTTTCAGAAGGGACAAGACTGGAGAGACAGGAATACAATGTGCCGGTTCTGGCATTTACAACCAGTGGATCTTGGCTTATTTTTCAGAAGAGCAACAAAACCAAATTCCCCCGCCTGTTATACTCTCAACAATGCTGCTTCCTTCTCCCTGATTCGCTCAGTCTCTCTCACTGTTACCAGGCAGACTCCTTGGCAGCTTCACTCAAGCCAGACTCCCACGTAGAATCTATTATACGCACCAGAGTACCACCTTTAGATAGTGACAGAACTCTCTTTCCAGGGGACATATTAGCCAGGCCCTCAGTAAACCGGTCTGAACCAGCTGCAAAAGCAGCTGTAGAGCGAGAACAGCTACAGTTCTCTAGTCCCAAAGACACCTTGTCACAGTGACTTTGTTCTATCCAGACTGATGGGACGTGAGTACGGACTCCCTGGAGGTCTCTGAATCGACCACGCTCTACCTTCTGAGAGCAACAGTTCTGGATTGCGAGCTGTAACTAGCACAGCTCCAAAGATAGAACAGACTGGGGAGGCAAGGCCTTGAAGAGCTAGGACTGGGTGGAGTGGCCTTTCTGATGGAGACCACGCTGCAGTCCCACTGCAAACTCGCCATGTTTATCCTGGGCAGTTGAACAAGGAGGCAGGGTTGGCCTGCGTGGCTGAACAAGGAGGCGGAGTTATTGCACACAGATAAACAAGGAAGCGGGGGTCATTATATACACTTGAACAAGAAAGCTGGTTTAGCTGATCTTCCTAGGAACAGTTTCTGCAGGAAGCAGTCCTCAGAGTGTTAAACACCACAGGGGGGAGATGGGGACATTCTCTATACCCACTAACAATATTCACACACCCCCACAAGGAGTGAAGGCTTTGCCATTCCCTGAACCTAGCCCAGGAAAGACTTTCCATTTTCCCATGAGTCTTAGGCACTGGGGTCCTTGATAGGGCTCTGCCCATTTCAATAAGACACATTCGCTCAAGCATGCACACTAGCTCCGGGCTTCCTCCACTCCCTACATTTGTTTTGTTTTACTTTTAAAACAGAACCGTGCTGGCCCAAGATGGCCCCATGTCTCAGCTTTCTGAGACTTATGAGCATATATTTTGCAGTTGTGTAGTTGATTCAACTTCATCTTTTAAGATTTATGGGGGGGGGGAAGGTGCTGGGGGGGGTTATGCAGTGCATGCCACATGTATCCGGGTGCCTGTGGAGGCCCGAAGAGAACATTGGATTTCCCTGGATATGGAGTTACAGGTAGTTGTGAGCTCTGGGAGGCCAGCCCCTGTCTTCTAGCAGAGCATCAAATGTTTCTATACCCACTGGGCCGTCTCTCCAGCCTCTAATTAGTTCAGCCTCTGTTCCTGCCCTCCCAGGGATCTATTACAGCAGGTATTTGGTTGGGCTGTAGCCACAAATTATGACAATACCCCTATGCTGAAACGAGCCCTTTTTTTTTGCTCATCTACTTTATTATTTGGTTTTCAGAATGCAACTTTGTAGACAGTGGGATGATGTCAGATGATGTCAGCAGCCAGAGCGTGGCCTGAGAGGCAAAGTGGCCTGTCAGTTGATGCTGAACCTTGGGAGGGGGTTTTACCCTTGCTAAGAACTGAATTAGGATTTCCGCTTCCTGCTCGGTAAGGAATCATGGGGATCTTAACCCAGTCTCTATATACAGAGTCGGCACGTCCCCGATTCATGCATCAGCCCATGGTTACCCATGTTGGTGGGACCACTTTTAAGAGGCTAAAGTTGTCTTAAAGCCTGAAGGAAGATGGTCTGTGGAACTATCAAGCAGGTCATGATGCCATTGCATCACCTAGAATTGTGGAATCTTTGATTCATACCTTTGGAAATGGGTTTTTGAAGGCCAGAAACTGTTGCGGGGCATATTTTTAAAAAAGGCATTTTCCGGAGCTAATGCCAGCTCCTCTCTGGCCCCAGCAACCTCACTGCCTTCATGGCTAACCCCATGCTAGCGAACCGCCCACCTTGTCGTTCTCTTGATGCAGATTCTGCTCACATTCCCAGCCATCCACCCCCTGTGGTCAGTGGTCCTAAATCCTAGCAACCCAGTAAAATCAAAACTCCAGAGGCTTGTAATTTATAAGTCAGGTTTATATCAATAAATTCCCAGCCCATAAAACGCCCACACAATGCACTCAGAGCCAATTGATAAAAATTGTCCACCTAGATAAGAAAAACTGTCCTGTAATTATCCATTCCTTATAAGATATTCATAGCTACCTGTGGCTATTTAAAGCCACGTGGAATCTGGATCATATTTCTCTTCCTCCATCTTCTTTCCTTCTCCTCTCTGTCCTTTCCTGTCTCTAAAAATCTCTTCCTGCCTTCCTTTTCCACTGCCCAATTACAGGCTCTCGCCTTAACTTGTGCCCGCCCTCACCTGCATATAGACATCAATTTCCAAGAAACTCCAGATCTCTCATCTTAGTAGTTGAGGTAGAATCTAGATCAAAGACATGGTAGCCACTCAGCCAGGATAACAACATGTCCAGGAGAGCTGGGACCCCACACATCCCAGTCCCTGATCTTGGCTCCTTTCCACACCTTTTTTTCATGCACAGTAAATGATGATGTTGATGGTACAAAATTAGGTTTAGCTTTGTGGATGTTTTGTATTACTCAACCAGTAAGGCGATAACTGGGAATAATGGGAGAAGCTGAACTCCTCTTTACTTTTGGAGTGGTTTAATTCACTGGGTCTCACCACTTTGCTATGACTAATTCATCTAGACCCTTAAGTCAGTGTTCCATTCAAAGCCATATTAACAACTGGGTAATAATTATCTCTGGCTTCAGGTCCTATAGCCCGAGTGGCTAACTGGATACACATGGTCATTTTATATGGCCCCTAGAAGCTTCAAGACAAACTGAGTAGACTCCCCAGCTTCCAGTCTATCAGCACATTCCTTTGTGAGTCCTTCTTTTAGAGCGCTGATGTTCATTTTACTCTGAAAGTGCTGGGTAGGGAAATTTGAGGTGCAGTTTGTATTTATGAAAAGACCCCATCCACATGGCCAGACAATAACAGTCTCTGTCTATGCAGCTCTGCCCAGTGTTTAGAATAGGAGGAGAGAGAGAGAGAGAGAGAGAGAGAGAGAGAGAGAGAGAGAGAGAGAGAGAGAGAGAGAGAGAGAGATTAAAAAATAGGGTCACGCAGGGCAGTTGGGAGGCAGAGGCAGGCGGATTTCTGAGTTCGAGGCCAGCCTGGGCTATAGAATGAGTTCCAGGACAGCCAGGGCTACACAGAGAAACCCTGTCTCGAAAAACCAAAAAAAAAAAAAAAAAAAAAAAAAAAGAATAAGCATTGGTTTTAACTATGCTGCATAACCCTGTGGTATTTACGCACCAGGGAACAAAATCAGCTTGGGCGATCACCACCTGTATGATCACCCTGGGCCTACAGGCAGTAAAGCATCCTTGACAGATGGGCCTTTTCTCCCCACCTCGTTCCTCTTACCTGCTTCTTCTCAGATTTCAGATGCCAGTTCACACATCTCTTCCTCAGGAAAGCCCCTCCAGATTGCTACCAGCAAGCCCCACCCCTTCTTCCGTGTTTCTGTGACCCCCTGAGCCTCTCGCACCAGACAGATGCACTTCTCAGGAGGTCACCTGCGTAGGTCACCGTCCTGAATCTAGCTCCCTAGCCGAAATCTAGGTCGGCAGAGGGTAGAGTATTTATTACCTAGATGGGCTTTAAAAGTGGTATCTTCAGTGTTTTACAGCAGTAAGTTGGCCTGGGGACCGAGGCAATTCTAAAATCCTATCCTGGAAGCAAAAGCAAGCCAGAATCCTAAGGCATGGGGAGAAGGTGGCCACTGAAGAATGCAGAGATAATACCTCAGGCTCCCCCCAGAGCCAAAAAGGTACAGAGCATCCTTCTTGCTCCATATTGTGAAAGCCTGCCTCCAGGATAGCTTTAGTAAATAGTTGTATCAAGAAGTAAATATGCATAGAACCTTGAGAGTAAATCTCTAGTAACTAAAGAATCACACGGAGACAAAACAGGATTGTTTTTGTGTTTTCCTGTCGTGGTGGGTGGGCATCAGCCCAAGGTGAGACTAAATAGGACAACAGAAGACTGGGAAGAGAGCTTAATGGATCAAGTGCTTGCTACACAAGTGTGAAAACCTGAGTTTGGATGGCCAACATCTGGCGAAAAGCCAGCACGTAGCAGTGATCATCCTAACACTGGGAATATGGAAACAGAAACACCCAGAGTTTTCTTGCTAGCTGATCTTGCTGAATCAATGGGCTCCAGGTTGAGTAAGAGACCCCGATTCAAAAAAAATCAGGTGGATCTCAATAGAGGGAAACATTCAAAACGCACCTCTGACTCAACACACTCACATGCACATGTGAACACATATGCATGCACACATATACAGTTGTACACAAACATACACAAAAGGGCCTGAATGGCTTTGTAGGTGAAGGTCCTTGGTACCAAGCCTTGTAGGATGAATTCAACCCCTGGTACCAAGAAGGTAGAAAGAATGAATTCTCTCTCAAAGGTTTCTATCTGATCTCTACGTATACACCATGGCACTGGTGTGTCTACACATACACACACACACACAGAAAACCACCAACTTAGAACTCTCTCCAAGTGAACAGGTAACCTGTACAGGGATTGAGTGCCTGAAATGTAGCAGGATCCAAGCAGTAAACCAGCCCCTCATGGTGAGGTGTCAGTGACCATCCAAGCCAGATGAGGAATTATGTTAGAACACCTCAAAAGTACTTTTCTCATACTGATAGGACATAATCAGAGGATTTAGTTTGTCTGTCTGTCTGCCTGTCTGTCTGTCTGTCTGTCTCTGTCTGTGTTCTGCTAGCATATAAGCTCCGAGAAGGC
This sequence comes from Mus pahari, assembly GCF_900095145.1. NCBI lineage: Eukaryota > Metazoa > Chordata > Mammalia > Rodentia > Muridae > Mus > Mus pahari. Next base: position 28,572,095 of record NC_034610.1, read on the forward strand.
AAGATTCTTCCTCCTTTATCCTCACCCGTGCCTTTAGTGCCTGAGATAATACTCAGCCCATAATAACAACTCAGTAAGTCCTAGTGAGTAGACATATCAGTAGGTAGCGCACATGAAATACATCTGTGATAATTAAGCGATTATTTCATTACCTAGACTCAAGCAAGTCATGAGTTAGAAACACTACCATTTGGCATTAGACTTCAGAGTAAAAGCCCATGGGTGAAGAAGCCTGTGAACACAGATGGCCTCTGGCCTTTCAGACCAACGATCCCAGAACCAGTATGTCAACCCAGCAGCTGCAAGACGACTGGACTCACATCCCTGGCTCACTGGAAGGATTTAATGGGGACTTCCTTCTTCAAGAAGTAGGTGTGGCTAAGGGAACCTGGCCAGAGATGCTATAGCAGGCTGCCTTTGCCTCTGACCCTAGGCAACCAACTGGGACCCTAGAGGAACCAGAGAACAGCATCAGGTAAAGGGAGCCAGCCCCAGAGAGGAACTGCTCAGATGCAGTCACAGCTGAGCATCAGACATTAGGTCCACAAACAGGTGGAAGGCATGTCCCTGTTCCCCTCTCTTCTTGCTATGTACAACGGGTGCTTCCAATTAGCCGGACCTGCCTGGACAGCTGAAGGGAAGAGCGCAAGGTGTCCACCTCTAGAGACAGAATACCCTAGAAAGCTGGGGGCGGGGGTGCAACTGTGTTCAGCACATAAGGATTGCCATTGTGTGGACTTATTTTGTCCCTTTTGTGTTGTCACGCCCCAAACCATATTCATTAACAAAAAAAAATGTAGAGCTAACATCCAAGGGGGAAATAAAAGAGTTGGCTGTATCCACCGCCTCACCAAAGGCTAATGTCTCTATGCGGTCTCCCTCCCTCTTCTTTTTCTCTTCTTATGTTTGCAAAGGATCTGATGGGGTTTTATTTAAGATGAACCACAAGAAATTTGGCTACACTTGTTTTGGGACCTAATTAAGAACGACCTGTCTTGGATCAGAGAGCTCCCCCCCCCCTTCCTTTGTTCTGTTAGTGTAAACAAGTTACTTCATGTGCCCCTGTGGGAACTGGAATTAGGCAAGCTCAAGGGCTCCCTGAAACTTTCAGCAGGTTTGACTCTCTCAGTTTGGATCCCAAGTCATTAACTATAAGATGAAAGATGAGCCGGGCCCCTGCCGAGTTTACTCTGCGAGGTTGCAATGGGAAACATGTATGAAGGCAGCCTAAAAGAACTGGATTTTATTGTCCAGAGTCCCTCTTCTCTCTCTCTCTCTCTCTCTCTCTCTCTCTCTCTCTCTCTCTCTCTCTCTCTCTCTCAATATTGCTTGAAGGACAGATTGAGAACATGGGAGAGAGATGAGCTAAAAAAAAAAAGGGGGGGTGGGCAAATGTATACCATCATGATGGCTCCTATCTGCAGCTCACCATACAGCTGGCTCTCCACCGCTCATGACACTTGTCATTACTGGATTTGAGGCTTGCCCCATCCTGCTTGTCAAGAGCTTCCAAGAAGGGGACATTGGTGTCCAGGAGCAGCCTCCTGTGACACCTGGGGCTTAGTGGCTGCCTCTAAGTGAAGGCCAGTGAGGGGTGAGGCTGTTAAAGCCAAGCGAAGGGGTCCTCAGGCCCTTGCTATTTACACTGCCCTGCCTTCACAATGGTAATACATGGGCAATTCCGAGTGTTGTGATCGCATGCACCGATCTGTGGTCCTCCTGGCCTTTAGTTTTAGAACAACATCTCCCAAAGCCTGGAGTCATGGTCACTTCCTCGTGAGGGAGTGCTTTTCTGGGATACGTGCCATTTCTGGCCAGGTACATGGTTTGCCTGAGTGGGATTGTTTGCATGGTCGAGATCAAATGAACGTGTGCCCCAACCATCCCTCTCCAGACCTAGAAATGAGTGTCCCTGGAGATAAAGTCATCTGCTCATAGGCCATGCATCCAACTTCAACGACCCTGTGTCATTTGTAGTTTAGGGAGTTCAGGTCTCTGCTTCCCCCACCCCGTGATGCCTGGAGGTGATATTAGTAAAGTACCTGAGTGGGATCCTGCACTGACTTATATTTGTTCCAAGCGGCTGGCCTGTGTCTCATACCAGCTTATACCCTCACCTCTGCTGTTTTGATAACTACCTCTGAAGCTACTCTCAATGGGTTTATGCAACAGCTGGAAACAGCTGGCCACAGAGTCTTCCTCTCACCCTAGTGCACCCCAGGGAGCTGTGTAGGCAAGGAGAGGGGGAAGCTAGCAAACAGGGGCTGGATGGGGGGAGGGGGAGTTGCCTCTTCTGCTGGGGCATGAAAATGGTTACTCCTCTGAAACTGTACAGATTCTTTTTTTGTTTGTTTGTTTTTAATTTGCATTTTGGAAAGACAAATGTGGGATTTCAATCTGCACACCCAAGCCTCTGCTCAAGTTCAAGTATGTTGTGTCAGTGTTTGCAGAAGGAGAGATTGTACGGAATGCCTCTGGCTATGAATGGATTTGATGTTTGTTATCTCCTGGGGGTGGGTGGGGAGGGATGTGTCTAAAAGCCAACTGCATTCTCCAGGGATAATTCTTCCATTGTGCTCTGTACAGCGAGTCCTCCCGAGGTGTCCTTAAAGATGGGACTGATAGATGATTGAAAGCAAGAAGCTATTTGTAACATACTTGCTTGCTTGCTATCTGAACGTTCGATTCAGAAATAACTAACTAAGACTGGATCTCAGAGCTCTGGAGAATAAAGGCCAATGTCCTACCGAAAAGAGAATACAGGGGTAGAGCTAAGGCTCCTCTTCAGCCCAGAGACATGAACCAGTCGGAACAACCTGCAACAGAGCAAGAGGTGAGAGTCTGGAAGCAAGTTGACCACCGCATTCCCTGCAGGGCTGATCACGGTAGGAATACAAGGAAGAAACTAAATCCTAAATCGGTTTGGAGGGTGGGCTGTGAAAGCCAGTGTTTGCAAAGACGTGGGTGCTGCGGATTTGTTTGCTCAGATGTTTGTTTAGTTTTGTTTTCTGAGACAGGGTTTCCCCGCGTAGCCAAGGCAATATTGGAACTTGCTCTATAGACCAGGCTGGCCTGGAACTCCCAGACATGCCTCCCAAGTGCTGGGATTACAGAGAGTCCTCCAGAGATGTCCCTAAAGATGGGAGTTGGGGGGAGGAGCTAGACTTTTCTATTGATTGACTATTGAGTAACTCGTGTGCGTGGTTCTGTTTCTCTCAGTGGATTTAGTGCTCCAGAGCAAACTGAAAAAGATTGTCACACATCTCCAATACACGAATATTTACATCCCACCTTAAACCACCATATCTCCTACTGATAGTAAATGCTTTCTAAATAGGTAGAAACAAAGACAGATGCCTTTGAAATCATGTTGCTTGCAGACAGCCCTGTGGAAAGAAAACTGCCAGGTCACCCTTTGTTTGGCCAACTGTGTGGTCAAACACCCGTGTAACGACCATATGCCAGATGTAGCTAGGGATGTCCTCTGGGCTTAGAATGTAGGCAGAGTATCTGCAGTGCACTGGGGAATTCATTCACTACCACTCACACTCAGGAGAATGTCCATGTGCCCTTCAAAGGGACTCCTAAGCAGATGTGGACTGTTAGCGATATGCCATTGACTTTCATATTCAGCACATTTTTTTCTGTGACATATTCAGAATATGTAAAAATATCTACCTCTGTGCTGAAGGAAAACTTCTAGTAGACTAAACACAAGTTGGGAATGTATTGTGGAAGCCTGTGCATCAGAAACGAGTTGGTTACATTGGTTGTCTTAGGAAATGGGAGATAACGGCAGAATTTAAAACCAAAGAAGGTTCTCCCCCACAAGCCTCTCCAGCATTCAGCTGCTATGCTTTATGTAGAAACTCTGACACAGGCTTTTAAATGTCTCCTGCAATTTTCAGCTCCTTCATCTGAAACCGTGATGCAACTTTATAAAGTTTTCTGACCCTGTATAATTTGAGGCTAACTCCTTCCTTGAGTCCCCCTTTTTTTTCCGGCCATGTTTGGGGTATCCCTTGTCCAGTGTCCTGGCACTGTTAGCTGGCTTCAGAATTTGCAGTGTTTCAGTGGGACCAGCCTTGAAGTCCTGGTGGCTCTACTGCATGCATACCTTCTCTCATTATCCCAAACAACTAAACAAAACCACTCTCGTCTCATTGCTAGCATCCCCGGGTAGTCCTTGGTAAAGAGGACAGGCTAATTCTTGGCCCTGGGGCAGTGACCCCATGGTTCTTCTCCAGAGGAAGCTGCAGTTTTCGCTCATAGCTTTTACCAAGAAAGTTTTGAGGTATTCGGGGGGTTTTAGTGTGCGCACGTATGCTCACATGGGCTCCTGGATGAGTCCATACCCAGGTGGATACCAGAGGACCCCTCTGGGTGTCATTTCCTAGGCACTTTCCACCTTGTGCTTGAGATAAAGTCTTTTTTTTTTTTTTTTTTTTTACCTAAAACTTGAAGAACAGAACCCAAGTAGGCTAGAGTAGCTCACCAGTGAGGTGCAGGGACCCACCTGTCTCCTCCCATCTCATTGTCCCTGAGATTGTGTGTGTGTGTGCGTGTGCGTGTGCGTGTGCGTGTGCGTGTGCGTGTGTGTGTGTGTGTGTGTGTGTGTGTGATCGCCTCTAGGGACTGAACTCAGTTCTCATGCTTGCAAGGCAAAGGCTTTCCTAACAGAGCCATCTCCCTAGCTCAAGACTCAGTTTCTAGCACAGGGTATACACCCTACTCTGAAAACCTGACTGAAATACTGGGAAACCAGAAGCCCGCAGATCTCAGAGCACTTGGAGTGTTGACATAATATCACCAATGGAGAATTCCAGATGACAAAAAAAAAAAAAAAAAAAAAAAACTTGTCTCCTGCACCAAAGTACCGCAAATGTTGTTTAGAATTAATTTCAATTTATGTGCATGGGTGTATGTATATGCTATGAAAATGAAATCATTGTGTCTATGCCCAAGATAGACAATGCATAATATGAATATTTCAAAATCAAAAAAAAAATCTGAAACCCATCAATACTGAGCATTCAGGCAAGGAATAGTCAGCTTGTGGTGGGTTGGATTCCAGGCTGTGGCAAACTCTAGGAAGGGTTTTAATTTTTACTGACATAGGACTTTCTCATCCTGCTGACTTTCAGGCCACCTGCTGGCCCAAGTTTTCCTTTCTTGCTAGCTACGCTAGTGTTCTAGTGTAGTTCTTGTGTTCTAGTTACTCTAGATATGTCCATGTTATGTGATATTCCTCGGGGTCTCCATCCCTCATTCCAGATGACAACACGGGAGAGTCCCCTCCTCCCAATTGTACCAGTGCTAGAAGAGGATTCAAAACGAGTGTCTTTGCAGCAATGTATCTTTATCCACGAAGGACAATACATGTGTATCTAATAGTGCGACTAATCTCACTGTGTTTGGAGAGAAAGTTTGCTGAGCAAAATCTACCTCTTCATTTGGTGGTAATGTTCACAGGTGAATTGAGCAGCAGGGGTTGGCAAGGATAGCAGGGTGCCATCTTTTCTTGCTATGTGCACAGAAGACGGTGGCAAGAGAGCAATTTCCTTCTGAGAGCTTGTTACCAGTCTGGCTCACCGGTCTGTGGACGGGGAGCTGGGAGCTGGAATGCAAAGCCTTTGTAGAGATTGAGTGGAACACAGCTGGGCTATAAGGAAATGGGACCAAGGGGTAAAAGGTGAGAGGTGAAAGACCCCTGGCTCTCTAACCTTAAGATGTGACTTTTTCCTCTCCCTTCTTATCCTCTCTGCTGTTATCCATCCTCTGGCCCTATATGCTATGAATTTGTTCATTTTCATTTTGCAAAAATTGTGGTACGGGATAAATAGAAAGACACAAAGTGTGATGTGTGTGTGTGTGTGTGTGTGTGTGTGTGTGTGTGTGAGAGAGAGAGAGAGAGAGAGAGAGAGATACCTTTTGTCATTCATAAGTGCCGCATAGTTGGTTTTAGTTACTTGTAAGCTATTTATATGAAAGGTCTTTGAACAAGCTGATGATTTTCAGAAACCAGGAGCTGTCAGTAACCTAGCTCATGACTGTCCTATAGGAGTGGCCTGGCCTATACTTTCACTTCAGATCTGTCCTCTGGGGTCATCACTTGTCCAGTGGGTGAATGCAGCAAACTGCCTATTGGGCATATACCAGGCAGCTAGGCTGTAATGTTTTCTTGTAACTCATACAGCAGCTCTTAGAAATATTAAAAACAGCACATGTTTGGGGAAAGGGAAGATCCAAGGACAGAAACATTTTATTGGACGATGGGAGTTGTTAATTTGATACCTGAGTCTACACACAGAATACGTCTGAGCCAACGAACTTCTCTGTATATTTGCATCTGTTCAGGAGTTTAAAATCTACAGTAGGGGAAGATTGCCTACCTCCCTTGGTTGTGACTGTCCAGGGATGGGAGAGAAGGCAGAAAATGATTAAATATGAGACTATGCAAAGCTTACTCTGAGTATAAGTAGCTGTTTGGCCAGGAGGGACCACAATAAGGGTGGCTATGGAGACTTAGGAAGGTGGAGGGAATTTGACAAAGTAGAAAGGAGGGTCTATCTGGGCTCCGGTGTGGGTTCACACACACTGATGAGAACAAAGAGACCACTATGGTGGTCACAAAAGGGAAAGTAAGACTGTTTCCACAGACTGGGGATTAGGAAAGGGGGCTTCCTCTCACCAGGTCTCCTAGCATCCTGACTTCATGATGTCAGTTGATCTGGTGGACATGAGAGAACAAACATCCTACCACAGTGTCTTCCAAATGTGCATTGCTGTCTGAATTGATGAGTGGAGAAGCCCGAGTGCGCACAGACCCATTCAAAGGAAACAGGCATTAACACAAATTATCCTATTATGTTGTTAGCTCCAAATCACCTAATAAGCATGATAGAAATTGCTGTATTAAAGTTGATTTGCAAATGCTGGTTTTGTTTTTTGTTTTTTTCATAACCACAGTGTGTACTGAAAAGTGTCTGATGGTGTGAGATCATTAAGTATAAGATGATGGAGATCCAGTCTTGGGTATAAATATATAAACGGACATTGGAACTTCATTTCAGGATAGTCATAGCATTTTTATTTCACTTTGTGTGTGTGTGTGTGTGTGTGTGTGTGTGTGTGAGAGAGAGAGAGAGAGAGAGAGAGAGAGAGAGAGAGAGATGACATTTTTAAAGACAAGTGGCCTTAGGAAAACTTAAAATCCCAAATGAATCCAATGTACTGAAATGTGCAAATTAAGTATTTATTACTTAGTATTTATTACATATAATAGAATTTAATTGTTTTTCAATAAAAAAGAAGAACCCTGCACATTTTGATTTGGGACATTTGCCTACAGGCAGAACTTTTAAAACTCTTCTTTAAAGTCCAGCACCAATGTATTCCAGTATAACTCTGCTATCTGAGATATCCAGGGTGTTAACTGGCAGACTAAGGTTAACCAGGGCACCCTCAACTGGGCACTAGTCAGTCCTGAACCCCCTTTAAAAGCTCTGTTAAAGTTGCACGATTCACTTTCAAACAAGCTTGTAAATCATGAAGTGAACTTGAAAATATCTGACCGCCAGAACTAACTCCAGCTCATTTTAATATGGGGCTTGTGAAGAACCCTGGCCTGAGGCAGAAGGTAAAAGCCAAAGGGCTTTCAGGCTGTGGGCTGCATTTGATGTGCACAAAAGAGTGGAAACCGTAGGGTGTCTCTCAGAGAGGCTTAAGTTTTCGACTAACCCACAGTGGGTGTCTATTGTCCTATTTCTCAATTGAATGATGTCATGTTTCATTTAGGCTCTCTGCCGATGCTGAAGTCTGTGGTCTAAGCGCGAGGGGGGGGGAGAAAGGCAGCCAGAAAGTTGCGAATCAGGTTTTTTGTAAAGCCTTTGTGTGTTGGGTTTGAAAGATAAAAGCTGACTCATGCAATATTTCAGCCCAAGACGCTGCACAGACTAGTAAGGGCTTCTTGTCTTACCTGACTGGGCGCCCAGTGCGGCCACTGCACCAGCTGAAGACAGACATGTTCAGCCTCGGAGGAGAGCAGGTAGGTGCTGGTGGAGGTGTTTGCAGGGAAGCAACACCAGTTCCTCCCCTCTCTGAGCAGCTGAAGCAACAGCAGCCAAAAAAAAAGGGGGGGAGAAACTTTCACAGGGGGGCTTTCTTTACAACACTGTATTGACAGAAGCTCGGGGTGTACAGCATACATGTCCTGGTGCAAACGCCATGCATGCCTTGAAGTTTTCTGACAATGGAATTCAGCTAGATTATCCTTATCCCACCCCCTGCATCTGAACTGAAGTCTATATTAAATTGTTCTTGCTTGTTTGGGTTTAGTTTGGCTTTGATCTTCCCTTAAAGTTAGTTTGAAATAATAACTGGAGAGCTCACGCTCTCGACTCCGGGGAGAAACTTCCAAGCGCACATGGAATGCTCCACACTTTAATATCCTTTCTTATTGAGGTTCTGGCAAGCGGAGCTGGAGGGGAGGAGTGAACACTTGCAGACTTCATGCTTTGCAGCTGCAGCAATGCAGCTTAGCCTGAGGCGCATGGCAACCAAAGTGAACTATGGAAATGCAGTTTGTGTGTGAGTGTTCTATTGGTAGAAAATACTTTTATTAAAAGAAATTACCGGGATGGCGAGGTAGCTGGGCTTCTATTTAATGTTATTATCTACTGGAATTAACTTTATACTGTCTTACTAATTTTCTCAACTTTGTGATGTTGACATTTTTAATGTGTATAGATTTCACTTTATCATATTTTGTATATGAGAATCAAATTATGTTCATTTAAAATGTTTATGTATTTGACACAGATAGGGGCTGTGGTTTTAATTCTCTTAAGTAATTTGGGCATATTTTGAAAGCTATTTGAAAGGTTATTGAAGAAAAAAAGATACTTTTAGATAAACAGCCAAAGAAAATAACCCATTTCTACTTGGGAAAAGTCATGTTAGTATTTTACAATATATCCTTTTTTGTGGCAGTAAATTGGTATCTAAAAATTTAAATTTCAGAGCTCGTTCACATTTATTAAACCATTCGTCTTTCCTCAGCTACGTATTTTGAACACACAGCTTCCTCTACCTTTAAGGACATTTTACATTGTGTTGTCTGGGGGCGGCCTTTCTTTACTCTGACCCTATTGTTGGCATTTCAATTTCCCTTCCTCCCTTTTCATGAAAAAAGTGTTTAATGTACTTTGGGAAGGGATTTATTTGCCAAGTGCTGTTGTCAGTCCCTTGGAATCTGTCCTTCCTCCTCCTGCTTTAAGACAATGTTACTTTGCTTCATACCTCCTTCCAGAGGGCAGAGGTGTTTGGGGACAGCGTGAGTTCCACACGATGTGGCTGGAGTATGTGGCTCTTTTTCACTTACTTCTTAAGTCCAGGAGTTTCACACTAGCAGGAAAGCACTGTTCAAAGGGAAGCTGGAACTGGTTCTTTTTCAATTTAAATTAAAAACAGGGGTGGTGGTTTGTTTCATTTTTTTTTTTCCTGGCGAAGTCAGTGATAAACTTTCCTGGCTAAAACCTGGCATCAGTACCATGTAGGACATCACTAGCATGGAGTTGGTACTTATGCCAGACTGCAGTTAGGAATAAACAATGTGGGCATCAACTAGTGATCTTCTGGTTACTTCAGAGCTGGAGTCCCACACTGGAGCCATAGGTTGTATGGGGCTTGGGAAGGCCATAGGTCCAGCGACCTCACTATCATGGGATGAACCAATGATGTCATCAACTAAAAGGACATGAACCAGAGCAAACACGCGCATGCTCTGACAGGAAGAAAATATCCATGATTTAATTTCTACTCTACTGTCTGATCTCTATCTGTATGTATAGTGGGAGATAGATTCATACATACATAAACATGTACACATACACATACCGCACATACCACAAATACCAAATACATATATAGGCATACACACGCAAACATACACATATACCATATATACCATGCATACCACAAATACCAAACACACACATGCACACACACATATACAGATGTACACACATCACATATCACACACACATACATACAAACACATGCATACACATATATACATACATCACATATATCACATATACCACACACACATATAACACACAGACACATACAATATAAGCTTTCTGAGTACAAATACCAAGTGCTTTAGACAAGCAGCTTAGGTTGTGTTCTTTATTTTCTCATCTCCAAACTTCTTTTTGCCCTAATAGTTTATGAATCCCTGTGACAGACTAAAAAGCAAACTGTAATCTCTATTTCATGGTCCAACTATGATCACTGTGTACCTAACCTCTCTGAGATTGATTTAGTTCTTCTTTTCTCTTTATGAAATCTTTTAAACATGATGAAATACATAAACTTCAAGGTTTTTGTGGAGGGACAAAACCCTTGGAGGGAGGTTATGGGTAATTTTGATGTATAGTTTTTATTACAGAGGTGAATCTGCTTAGGTAATCTCTTACTATAAACCAAATCACTCCCAAACCTCGGGAGTTAGAAACAGCAATAGTCATTTATAACCTCTCAGGGTTCCTGTGAGCTGGAAACTCAGGAGACACTTTCCCAAGTGCTTTTTCTCACTTGGGTTCTGTGAGGCCGTTCATCTGACATGACGGGAAGGCACGGGTTGAAGGCGTCTCATTTGCTCCAGTAGCTGGGGCTGGAGCAGTGAGGGCTTCAAACAGCCCTGGATTTCCCCCGCATGGCAGCCTCCCCCAGCATGGCAGCCTCCCCTCAGCATGGCAGCCTCCCCCAGCATGGCAGCGTCAGGAAGTGAGCTTCTTCCTAAGGGGATCCCGAGGTTCCAGCTCCCTTCCTGCTCACCATGCTAGAGGCTCTCGAGCCACTCTTCTGTCAGAGGCAAAGTCCTTTCTTACATCCAGAGTCACCAAGCCTCCAGGATCCTTACAGATGCTTTCCCCCCAACCACCTACAAGCTCACCAAAAATGAGCCTGGCCGTGGCCTCTATGTGGATAAAACTGGCTTTTGTCACAGTAGTAATGGACAAAAGATCTACCTGTGGTACCCATGAGTTCTCCAACCCTGTTGACTATTAGCTCTTGATTTGGGATGTGGGAAGAGAAGGTAGCTCTAGGAAGGGAAGCAGAATGGTGTACACATGTTAATCTTTAAAGCAAAGAAGAATAAAAAAGGTGTCTGGCAGAGATCCCACCTGTTTCCATTTGTCATGAAAAATCAGCTGCTCCACTGTGTCCAGGAGTTTTCTCTCCCTCTCTTTCTCCTTAGCCCTAAGAATACTTTACATGCATGAATATGGTAATAGAGGAAGGGTTTTGCACAGCATTTCATTCACCGTTATTTGAACAACGATGGATAAGCAGATAAATTTAAATAGTCATTATAATTTTAAGTTATGTGCATATGTGCCTATGTGGGGTTATGTGCACATGTATGGAGATGCCTACAATGGCCAGAAAAGGGAATCAGATCCCCTCGAGCTGAAGTTACAAGCTGTAGAAATGTTTGATCCTGATCTGGGGGCTTCGACCCCGTCTTTGATTATTCAGTTCCTGGATATAAAAAAAAGACACACGACTTTTATTATTTACAATAAGCCTTAAACCACACAAGAGTTGGGCAGATATCTACCCTCTATGCTACTAAAATCTATTTCCTATCCATAACCCTGAGTTATTTCTTACTATGTTTCATCCTGGGCTGCTCTTAACTCTGACTGCTCAGACCTCAGAGTCCTGTTTTCTTGACTCACCTAACCCATGGTGACTTCCTCTTCTTCCTCTCCCTCTCCCTTTCCATTTCTCCCCTCCCCTTTCCCTTCCTCCCTCCCCTTCCCCCTCCTCCTCTCTCTGTTCTCCTCCAACCCCATAAGCCCAGGAACCCTCAGTCCTTGTGTCTCTTGTGCCCAGCTTATTGACTGCCAGCATCTTTATTTAGCAGTCAGAAATAACTTGGGGGCAAAGACACATAGCATCACTTGGGTCTACATTTGGACTCTCTCCTCTGTGGGGCAACCAGTTCTTGGGGGCCCGCACTTAGCATTACAGTACACAGCAAATAAACCTCATAGTTATAGGTGGTTGCGAGCTATCCAATGTGGGTGTGGGGAGCCAAACTCAGGCCTTCTACAAGAGCAGTACATATCTTTAACCACTGAGCCTCCTCTCCAGCCCCTAAATCTTACAGATTAATGTAGTTATCTAGATGACTTCAACATAAGCTTCGTTTGATAAAAAAAAAATACACACAGGCATACACACATAGGATTTAAAATTTGCTAGTAGTGATATTTACAAAGGTAAAACAACACTGGCAAATTTTTAATAAGATATTAAAAGTATCTCACTATTCTAAAGTACCATTTCAACATATAATCAAAATTATTAATGAGGAATTTGATAATTTTGTTTCATACCTACCTTTAAATCTAACATGTATTCTATACATTCTGCTCAGCTCAATTCTGTACTACCCCATCTCCAGTGCTCAATAGTCCCACAGAGCTAGTGGCTATGTTGAGCAGCACAGTTTTATAAATATGAATCACTGGAGATTTACATTAGAAAGAAGAATCCAGACAATAGAGATGGTTGATTATTTTGAAGGAAGTGAGAGCAAGACGAGACAGTTGTTATGAGGCATGTTGCCTTAAATGAGAAAACTATAATTACCTTCTAAGCCATGAGTCAACATAAAAGATGCTACTCATTGACACATATAGCCTCAAATCACATGCTAGTTTTTGACCTGATTTTAAATGTCTTATCTCTCTTTGGTAGCTTCAGAAAGATGTTTAGCCAAGATGTAATCTTGGCTGAATACTATAAATAGATTCTGTTGTATAAGGTGTCTAACTGCAAATACAGAGTAGGTTGGTCCCAAGGACTTCAGTGGTCTGGTTTAGGAGCATCCCCAGACCAGGACCCACTCATGTGTCTTTAAGAGTGACCCAGAAGCAGATATCTGTTACCCTCATTGTCACGTTCCAATTTTTCCTACCTTTGAAAATATCTCAAAGGTGTTCCCATTCAGAGTGGTACAACTTAGATGCCAGAAACAAATTTATCTCCCTTGATCTCAGAGTGACAGTCAATAGTGAAAAAAAAAAAATGGGTCTCTCTGTTGTATTCAATCATGATGAGTGTCCCATGACAATGTTAAAGAATAGTTTCAGGACCAGGGAGAAGAATAGTTGCCTAGTTAGGAAGTGGGGACTGGCTCTGAAAATCACCCTGACACATCTATAGGGGTCAATTCTTTGACCTAGAGCTGTCTACATATCTTGGCCTTTGGTATTGAACATATCCAACTTATGTTGACCCTAAGTCATAGCCTCGAGATGTGCGACCTTTAGGACCTCAAGAGAGTAGCCATTCCCTACAGTGGGAGCAATATCAGGGTCACAATTGTGGTGGATGCCACTGAGAGAAATCTGACTGCATCTACAGTTAGTAAGTGTGTGTGTGTGTGTATGTGTCTGTGTGTGTGTGTCTGTGTGTGTCTGTGTGTTTAACTGCATCTATGTGCTTGTGTATGTTTGTGTGTGTGAGTGTGTGTGCCCACATGTGCGTTTGGATGTGAATGTGAGTGTATGTGTATGTGTGTGTATATGTGAATGTGTGAATGAGTATGAGTGAGCGTGAGTGTGTGTGGTGTGTGTGTTTGAGTGTTTTTTCTATGTGTTAATGTGTGTATCTGTATGTGTTTAAGTATATGTATGTGTGTAAATGTACATGTGTATGTGACTGTGTGTTTGTGTATCTGAGTATATATATGTGTGTGTGCCTGTGTGTGCATATTTGAGTGTGTGTATGTGTGTGAATGTGCATGTAGTGTGTGTGGGGGGTATGTGTGTGTGGTGTGTGTGTGTGTGTGTGTGTGTGTGTGTGTGTGTCTGAACAGGCCAGGCTAGGTGGCCTGCAAGCGTGCAGAGAGCCTTCTATCTCTACCTTCCATCTCAGTGTTATGGACACCTACTACTGTGTCAGGCTTCCTGTGGGTTCAGAGATTTGAATTTGGATCCTCATGCTGGCACAGCTACTGTCTCTACCCACAGAGCCACTTCCCCAGCCTACCACATTCTAGATTTTCATAGCAGCAGCTCTGAACTTTGCCAGGTGTACTTTGCAACAAGCGTGTCTGGATGCATGGCCACTTCTTGGATCTTCGCCACACTCAAGTTGGATCAGGCTCTTTAGGTCAAGTGCACTTTAACTACAAACCAATCCATGTTTTATGGGCTATAAAGTTGTTACAGAGCAAGCAGACAGCATATTTCTAAAGCTTTAAAAATTCACAGCAAACTCATACCATGTGCTAGCGGCCATACTGAGTGCGCTCATTTCCCACGTGTTTCTTACCGTTCCTTGTTGTCAACAAAAGTGAGGGCCTTCAGGTTGTATTTGCAGTTTTAACATTTGTTTTAATAAGTTGGCACTGATATCTTCTGTGCACATCATCCAGGAAAAAGATAGGGATCTGAAGGACTTATATTCTAAAAAGATCTGTACCAGCTGTTTTGGTTTTGGGTTTTTTTTTTTTTTTTTTTTTTTTTTTTTTTTTTTTTTTTTTTTTTTTGTTTTGGTTTTGGGTTTTTTTTTTTTTTTTTTTTTTTTTTTTTTGGTTTTTCAAGACAGGGTTTCTCTGTGTAGCCCTGGCTGTCCTGGAACTCACTTTGTAGACCAGGCTGACCTCAAACTCAGAAATCCTCCTGCCTCTGCCTCCCGAGTGCTGGGATTAAAGGTGTGTGCCACCACACCTGGCGTTTGGACCAGCTATTTGATCTTTATTATAAAGTCAAAGCTATCAAAAATGACCAGTGATCTATATATTCTTATATATCTGTCATATTGTAACCTTTCCAATGTAAATCTCCCCACCTGCTTTCCCTGCCACCTCTCTCATTTCTAATAAGACCTCTAATCTAAACAGGGATTTTTTGATGGTGAGGTGCCCTGCCAATTTCATTATCAATCAAAGACCTTATCATATGATACAATCTCCTTAATTATGGGGCCAAAAACTAATTTTGCCTTGACAGCTGAGGAAAAAAAAATCTGGATTCCTGCATGTTTCATAAGAATAATTTTGGAATGTCTAAGTTCAGGTACAGCCCATTTTGAACCCAGGATAATTCTCCTTGCCACCTCTCTGGTTGGCAGTTGGTCTCACCTTGTGCTGTCTCACAAATGTTAATGACCCAGATGTACTTAGTTTTGCTATCATTTAGTTCCTAGTTTAAACGCGTTATTTTATGGCTTCGCCCGCGTGGACTGTTGGAGCTATTCCAGTAGCTCTTGGATATTTTCACTTGAGAGATACGACAAGACCTTGTCTCTTTGTCATAGGCAGGTCAGTTTCCTCATGACACTACTTATTTATTTATTTAAGAAACAGACAGACAGACAGACAGACAGACAGATAGAGATATAGGAAGAAAGACGCAGTGAGGTGCCACATGAGCATTTGAAAGCATCTTCTAGGTCGGTTGGGAATGTGGGACAGCTTGCAGGACTCAGCTCTTTCCTGTGATCCTGGCATCAAGGTCAGATTGCCTGTTACCAGGTGATCATCACCTGCAAGCCTAGCATCCCCGGTTAAGGAAGGCTTTAGGTGAAGGGTCCATCTTGCGTAGGGTGTTGATGGTGAAATGTGTGTCAGTCATCGTCACTTAAACCAAGTCTTCATGCCCCAGGCCCCTTGCTTTAAAATGGTGGAACTATGATGGGAGAGTTAAAATCTAAAACAACCTTTCTCAAGATTCTGTAAGACTCCCTCTCCTTTCTCAGCACTTAAGAACCACGTGTGCTGTTGACTGAAGTTGCCTATTCTTGTCCTGACCGCTGAGCCTTTAAAGTCGGTAAGGCTGGACTCACCTGCTTATGTAAGTCAGTGCAGGTGGCCACACTTTTAATAAGAGTAGGCTGTGGATGTTTTGCTTCTCGCGGATATCTTGCTTCTCACAGTCCGGCGCACCCTGGCTCACTCTGCCGTCTGTTAGGTTGCAGATTCAAGGTCAGGAGGTCTGGGGCAGAGCCTGAGGCTGCATTTCTGGCAGGCTCAGAGGATGCTCAGAAGCAGAGAAGCTCTCCTCAGCACCTCAGTCTGCTGTTCCCAGTTAACTTGCCACTGCTCTGCACCTGGGGCGGGGGTTTTGCCCTCCTTCTGTTGGGAGGACGCTCACTGACCTTTCTTCTGTCTTTTCTATCCTCCTGCAGCGGAAGCAGAAGGACACCGCCATTTGCAACTGGACGTGCCATCAGCTGTAAGTCGAGTTCCTGATCCAAGGACCACAGCTGAACCCTCCCAGTCCCCAGAACCAAAAACTATGGAGCTTTCCGACAGCGACCGACCCATCAGCTTCGGCTCCACCTCATCCTCGGCCTCCTCCAGGGACAGCCATGGTTCCTTTGGCAGCAGAATGACTTTGGTTTCAAACAGCCACTTGGGCTTATTTCACCAGGATAAAGAAGCTGGGGCCATAAAGCTGGAGCTGGTACCAGCACGACCATTTTCCAGCAGCGAACTGCAGAGGGACAAGCCTGCCGGACCACAAAACATGAATGGGGTCGGCGAGAAGCAGCCTAGGACTCCATGGAGAATGGACACGAATGGAGCACCACAAACCACTGCAGACTCGGCCACCAGCCCCAAGCTCCTATATGTGGATAGAGTTGTACAGGAAATTCTGGAGACGGAGAGGACCTACGTGCAAGATCTAAAGAGCATCCTGAAGGTAAGGCAGACTCTGCAGACTTCTAAATTTGACAAGCAGGAGAAATAGACTTGCAGAACTATAGAGGAAAACAAAGGGATTCATTTGGGTTGGGAGTGCTGTCTTCTATGATGCGGGAGGAGAACTCTAAAACAAATGAAGAGAAACCTAGTGCTGTCGCCTGGTCAAAGGAGCAGTTAATATTTGCATAGCTATCAGCTATGTGTCAGGTGCAATGATGATGATACTGTGCACATAGTCAGCCAGCATACTGTTCCACAAAGTTCCACACCGGAGATCTCAGGGTACCTCTCAGCTAGTAGAGCAGATAATTGAGGGGAGGGGACCCCAAGCTTCTGAGTAGGTGGTAGGGTGTAGCTGAACTCAACTGTTGTCACCTGTACCATAACTGTCTGTGTGACTAGAAGTCTCTGAAACTACTGATAGCTGGATTCTGCGCGCGCGCGCGCGCGCACGCACACACACACACACACACACACACCTCAGGTGTGATTTCTGTGGGAACTACAAGGTAGAACTTGCAAAGACCTCCACCTGATTACAAGCATTACCCTAAGGCCATTGTTCTGTACTGGGCCCTCTGTTGCTTGGTGTTTAGAAGAAGAGAGTGACTGGGGGGGGGGGGAGGAAAAGGCCTGAGGCTGCCTTATTTTTTCTTTTCTGTCCACTTTTTTTTTTTGCATAACTTTGCATAAATTATTACCGTATAAATTATTCAATGGGAACTTAGCTCAATTATATACAAGATTTCCCTCAGGAAATTCAGTTATTAATTTGGCTATGAGTTATTGATCAGTTTCCATGGATAAATACTAAATAGAGTTTAGATGTTATCTCATCATTAGGAATATTAGTATTTCTATGGTAAATCTATGTATTACAAAGTTACTCATTTCACTGCCTAATATCAAATACCTTCTTTTTTTTCTTTTCTTTCCTTTTCTTTTTATTTCTTTTTCTTTTTCTTTTTCTTTTTCTTTAGTACCTAAAGCCTGTTCTAGACTTTTTTCTTTCTGACCTCAAATTCCTGGTCTGAAACAATCCCCCTGCCTCAGTCTCTCACACTCTGGGATTTACAGGTGTGTGCCATATACTAGCTTCTAGATTAGACTTTCTTTCCTTTTTTTTTTTTTTTTAACAAAATTATCTTTTGACATATAACTTAATTTTACAATTATTTTATAGTTTTGAAGATTTTGTTTAACATCTTCATAAAGTTAGTTTACTTTTAATTTACAAACAATTAATTGCATTTTACTTGTTGTTTTTTTTTCTTTTAAAAAGAGAAAAAAATTATTTTGACTCTCAGTTTCAGAGAATGATAGATGTACTGGCAGTTTTATGTCAACTTGACACATAAGTCATCTGGGAAGAGAAACACTTAACCAAGGAAATGCCTCCATAAGATTGGGCTGTAGGCAAATATGTAGGGCATTTTTTCTTTTCTTTTCTTTCCTTTTCTTTTCTTTTCTTATCTTTTCTTTTCTTTTCTTTTCTTTTTCTTTCTGTAGAACATGATTTAAATATTTTCAACTGTTAATATTCAACAAACAGAATAATTATTTTAAGATATATTTTGTTGTTATGTCTCCTTTTTTGTTTCTGATTTTATTAATTAGGATACTGTCTCTGTGCCCTCTGGTTAGTCTGGCTAAGGGTTTTTCTATCTTGTTGGTTTTCTCACAGAACCAGCTCCTGGTTTGGTTGATTCTTTGTACAGTTCTTTTTGTTTCTATTTGGTTGGCTTCAGCCCTAAGTTTGATTATTTCCTGCCATCTACTCCTCTTGGGTGTATTTGCTTCTTTTTGTTCTAGAGCTTTCAGGAGTGCTGTCAAACTGCTAGTGTAAGCTCTCTCCAGTTTCTTTTTGGAGGCACTTAGAGCTCAGTTTTCCTCTTACCACTGCTTTCATTGCGTTCCATAAGTTTTGGCATGATGCCTTCATTTTTATTAAATTCTAAAAAGCCTTTAATTTCTTTCTTTACTCCTTCCTTGACCAAGTTATTGAGTAGAGCTTACTTCTTCCTTGACCAAGTTATCATTGAGTAGAGCATTGTTCAGCTTCCATGTGAATGTGTGCTTTCCGTTGCTTTTGTTGGTATTTAAGACNNGCCTTAGTCTGTGGTGATCTGATAGGGTGTATGGGATTATTTCAATCTTCTTGTATCTGTTGAGGCCTGTGTTGTGACCGATTATATGGTCAGTTTTGGAGAAGGTACCATAACATGCTAAGAAGAAGGTATATTCTTTTGCTTTAGGATGAAATGTTCCATAGATATCTGTTAAATCCATTTGTTTCATAATTTCTGTTAGTTTCACTGTGTCTCTGTTTAGTTTCTGTTTCCATGATCAGTCTATTGCTGAGAGTGGGGTGTTGAAGTCTCTCACTATTATTGTGTGGGGTGCAATGTGCGCTTTGAGCTTTAGTAAAGTTTCTCTTATGAATGTGAGTGCCCTTACATTTGGAGCATAGATGTTCAGAATTGAGAGTTCATCTTGGTAGATTTTTCCTTTGACCAGTATGAAGTGTCCTTCCTTATCTTTTCTGATAATTCTTGGTTGAAAGTTGATTTTATTTGATATTAGAATGGCTATTCCAGCTTGTTTCTTGGAACCATTTGCTTGGAAAATTGTTTTCCANCCTTTTACTCTGAGGTAGTGTCTGTCTTTGTCACTGAGGTGTATTTCCTGTATACAGCAAAATGCTGGGTCCTGTTTATGTATCCAGTCCATTAGTCTATGTCTTTTGTGGGGAATTAAGTCCATTGATGTTAAGAGATATTAAGGAAAAGTGATTGTTACTTCCTGTTATTCTTGTTGTTAGAGTGGAATTATATTTGTGTGGCCATCTTCTTTTGGGTTTGTTGAAAGATTACTTTCTTGCTTTTTTCTAGGGTGTAGTTTCCCTCCTTGTGTTGGTGTTTTCCATCTATTATCCTGCATAGGGATGGATTTATGGAAAGATATGGTGTAAATTTGGTTTTGTCATGGAATATCTTGGTTTCTCCATCTATGGTAATTGAGAGTTTTGTTGAGTATAGTAGCCTGGGCTGGTATTTGTGTTCTCTTCGGGTCTGTATGACATCTGCCCAGGATCTCCACATAGACTCTGTTGAGAAGTCTGGTTTAATTCTGATAGGTCTGCCTTTATACGTTACTTGACCTTTTTCCTTTACTGCTCTTAATATTCTTTCTTTGTTTAGTGCATTTGGTGTTTTGATTATTATGTGACAGGAGGAATTTCTTTTCTGGTCCAGTCTATCTGGAGTCCTCTAGGCTACTTGTACGTTCATGGGCATCTCTTTAGGTTAGGAAAGTTTTCTTCTATAATTTTGCTGAAGATATTTACTGGCCCTTTAAGTTGGGAATCTT
>NC_034610.1:28592648-28612244 GCF_900095145.1 Mus pahari
CTTCTAGCTGTTTACCTGTGTTCTCCTGTATTTCTTTAAGGGAGTTATTTATGTCCTTCTTAAAGTCCTCTATCATCATCATGAGAAGTGATTTTAGACCCAAATCTTGCTTTTCCAGTGTGATGGTGTATCCAGGACTTGCTATGGTGGGAAAATTTGGTTCTGATGATGCCAAGTAACCTTGGTTTCTGTTGCTTATGTTCTTATGCTTGCCTCCTGCCATCTCATTATCTCTAATGCCTATATCTATTATCTGTCCTCTCTGTATCTGACTGGAGCCTGTCCTTCCTGTGATCCTGGTTGTTTCAGAACTCCTTAGAGTTCAGCCGTCTCTGGGATCCTGTGATTCTGGGATCCTGGGATCCTGAGATCCTGGGTGTGTCAGAGTTCCTGGGAGTCAAGCTGCCTCTGGAACTCTGAGATCCTGGTGTGACCAAGCTCCTGGAACCCTGAGATCCTGGTGTGACCAAGCTCCTGGAATCCTGAGATCCTGTGGTCCTGGGTGTGTTAGAGTGCCTGGGAGTGGAGCTTCCCCTGGTGTTGTGGGACTGGCTGTGGAGTTCACACCCAAGGTCTGCTAAGGGCACCGGCCCAGACCCGAAGGAAGCCATGCCACTGGTTGGGCAGAGTTCCTGGGTGCCTCTGGATTAGACTTTCAATCAAAAATATGTTTCAGAAATTGTGGAATATTTGCTGATGAGCACATTCTCCGCCAAATACACACATGCTTCCAGCTTAAAAAAAAAAAAAAAGACATTCAAAAACATGATCATGTGTTGAGTTCCACAGATGATAGAGCCAGACACTGTCCTAAAAACAGTTATGACATCACTCCCAATAAAAATAGAAAGTTAACTCATGTTCAACCAAAACAATATGTGGTGCCAAATGGAGCCCGAAGAGGCTCAATTTCTGACTTTCAACCATGATGTCATCTGTAGGGTAACTCCGAAACTGCCAACAATTTTACAACCTCTCAGGAAACTTAATGTGATTAAAGTTGTTGTTGCTTTATGCTAAGTTTTTTTTTTTCTTATCATTTTCCTAGTAACTTTTCCACCTAATCAAAGCTCATCTTACTGAGAGAGAAGCCTGGAGTTACTCAATTATTCCATGAAGACTCTTGGTTTTGTTTTCTTTTGTCAAGGTTGCTTGATAAAACTGGGGAGAGAAGAAATATGATATGGATGAGAGAAACCAGATAGGGAAAGGTGTTTTTTCCTATCCAAGTTTCACCCCATCAATACTGATTGAGGCTGTCCAAGCATTCTTGTCTCGCCTCTGCAGACACACGTTAACCCTCTCTGCACACAGGAAAGAGCCTCAGCTTCCTGAGCCCCAACTCACAGTTTTATATACTTTGTTGTATCATGAATCAGTAGCATGCCCAGTTGAATGAATTTTTCTGGGCTGGGCACATGTTAGCTATATACCGTATAAACAGAACCTCTACAGCTCAAGTTTAGGTTTTGTCGTTAGAATTTGTAAGCAGTGAGATTTTTGTGAATGTTATTGATATGGACACTGATTTAAGAGACAGTCACAGAATGCAGTTAGACTTGTCCTAGCTAACTGATTTCTAAGAACAGAGCCTCCAGCCTGGGTGTTTGGGTTCTACATGCTGGTTGTATAGACAATTAAAATACCTTCTTTCCCACGCCCAGAGACATTGTATTAAACTAATTCAAAATACATAGATGAAATATTTTTTCTCTTACCAGGTAGAGATTCGGTAATGATAACATCCACATGTCATTACTGAATCCTAAAGCCTTGACAACATGTGCTGGCTTTCTCTCCCTACTATTATGTATTCCTTGCATCTTTATTTTCTCCATTACTCTCTGGACCCCTGTGCCATCTGCCAGAGTGACCGTCTTACCCTCTGCAGCATTCCTCTGAGCATCTTAGCCATTTTATGGCTAACAATCGAAAAGGAAAGATGCGATTTTGACTGTCAGCCACACTCTAAGGAGCAATGGATGGCTCTTCCATTCTTTATATATAGTTCCTATATTTTCTTTTTTTTTTTTTTTTCGAGACAGGGTTTCTCTGGATAGACCTGGCTGTCCTGGAACTCACTTTGTAGACCAGGCTGGCCTCGAACTCAGAAATCTGCCTGCCTCTGCCTCCTGAGTGCTGGGATTAAAGGCGTGCACCACCACGCCCGGCAGTTCCTATATTTTCATCAATCACTGATGAAGTGAGATAATAAACATGAAAACAAGTTGAAAGTAAAATAGCCAACCATACACTTTGTGATGAGATGGGAGTCCATAGCCAGAGGGTCTCTTTCATGTTTAATGGATCTTTGACTGACTGGTCAAAGGTAGGATTCTTTTAATCTTTCTAAATGATCTATAAAAGAACCTTTGAGAACCTCATGAGATTGAACCTCAGATAGAGCCCACAGCCTCTTTTACCCTTTTAGTGAATTTTAAAATAGTTCAGAATGTTATATAATGCTGTGTAATTGGGAGTCACATCCCCACCCCACCCCTTACAAATGGTGTCTTTGAACTCCAAGGTAACAAACTAGGTCATCTCTGGGGATGTAAAAAGACATGCATATTTAGTGTGGGGTGGGAAGTCAATAAAATATGTATAACCTTTTTCTCCCAATTGTATACCAGATATTTAAAATGTTTTTAAGTACCTTTATTTGTAAAGTATGTTTTTTAAAAAAAAAAAAACCCTAAGTATTATAGCTTTAATGTCCAAAATGTTAACAGTCAGACCCTTGAAGTATTGTTTGTAAGGGCCAGTGAAATGAGTCAAACAACCTGACCCCAGTCTGCAGGACCTACACAGTGGTCTACATGTAGTGGACCAGCATATAAAATATGCTACTGAGCATATAAACTAAGAGGTTTTGCAATGTCATTTTCATACTTATGCAGTAATCTTCTTTGTTCATATTTGTTCCCTGTTACCCTCCTTTGTCTGCCTTTCTTTCCCCCAAATAGTTTCTCTTCTGGTTTCACATGTGTGCCTGGGGGCAGGAGGTGGAAGAGGAAGACAGACATTGATTCTGCATATAGAAAAATTGTGTTATTTACCTTTCTGGCTCTGGCTATCACTTAGCACGATGATTTTCAGTTCAAAGCATTTCCCTGCAGATGACATCATTTTACGCTTCTTGTGCCTATAGGGTGCATTGTATTTATCTGTTTATCTGTTGATGGGAGTGTGGGTTGATTTCATATCTTAGCTACTGTGCAAGAATGTCACCATAAACTCGCATGCTGTAGGTAGCTCTAAACAGTCAAAAGCTTAAGAATATCTTCAGTGGAAAAACTCAGCATTACTCAATAGCTGTACCTCGGGGGATATAATGTGTACATGCACGAAGCCCTAGATTCAAGCCACATCATCACATAAGGCAGATGTGGTTACATGTGCCTGGAATCTTAGCACTTGCAAAGCAATGGCAAGAGAATGCATATTTCAAGATCCTTCTTGGCAATGTAGTGAGTTCAAGGGAAGCTGGGATTCAAGGGATACTGCAAGCAAGCAAGAAAGAAAGAAAGAAAGAGAGAAAGAANGGGAGAGAAAGAGAGAGAGAGGAAGGAAGGAAGGAGGGAAGGAAGGAAGAAGAGAAAAGGAAAATAGAATAAAGTACAAAGTTTTGGATGACCAAGTATTCCAGTGTCAACCTCTACTTATAGTACATTTGTTAATAAAGTAGATAGTGTCAGAACACGTGAAGAGTAAACACTGATTTCCATACCTTACTGACAGCAGATTCATGGAAAGCTGTTCTGCTTGGCACTGTAGCTTAGAGAGGAGTAGTGGTGGAATCACATTGATCAGAAGGACAATGAATAGCGCTCCTCTCTAGTTTGTACAGAATGAAAGACGAAACCCAAACCCAGGCCTGGGGAGCTTGTTCAGCAAGTTCCATCCAGATGCTCTGCTGTGGGCCTTTCAAGGCATCTGGGACTGGGACCAATGACATCTGAGATAGCCCTTGTTCTAGGACACCCTGCACTTAAGGACAGCAGTGTGTTGTAGAATCTGGAGGCAGTTTCTAACAAGGCTTGGCGCCCAAGTGATCCTGGGGAAGGCAGACATGTTGGGTTTGGAATGGCATGGTTTCTATCTCCACCATAATCAAATGGCTGTAATGGAAACTCTCTAAACCAGCCATATGCCCTACACAGCCCCCAAAGGAGAAATGGCTATGAAGTAATGTAGAAGGCTGTCCATAAAGATTGTCACAGATTTCCTTGTCATTTTCTTTGCTTAGGTTCTCAGTGTATAACTCTCCCTTTAATTTATACAGCATTTATCATGCTTACACATTTTACTAAGGTTCATTTAGGTGGAAGCTTTTTGAGTATTGAGGAGGAAAGTCTGTTCCCTCCTAGATGGCAGGACCTAGAAGGAATAATTTTTTTTTAAGGAAAGTCTACTCTGTGGGTTAATTTAATAAAGAATTTGCGCTGTAATGCTTGATGTAATGTCATCAACATTGCTTAATGTGGTATCTGAGCACCTTTGGGTAGGTGCCTTTTTTCAATCTGTCTTCTAAGAACTCTCACCATAATGAGTGCATGGGGCCTTTGTTAAAATCACTTGAGATCCATGATCTTTTAGAAGTAAGCAGATTATGTCCTGCTTGTGTAGAAGGTATTTCTTCAGTGGTGTTTGTCATAGAATGTACTTCATTTCACAGTCAGCTATTGGATGGAACACAGGGCCCCCAATGGAGGAGCTAGAGAAAGTACCCAAGGAGTTGTAGGGGGCTGCAACCCTGTAGGAGCAACAACAATATGAACTAACCAATACCTCCTGAGCTTGAGTCTCCAGCTGCATATGTAGCAGAAGATGGCCTAATCAGCCATCATTGGGAAGAGAGGCCCCTTGGTCTTGTAAACTTTATATGACCCAGCACAGGGGAAGGCCAGGGCCAAGTAGTGGGAGTGGGTGGGTAGGGGAACAGGGGCAGGGGTGGGGTATAGGGAACTTTCGGGATAGCATTTGAAATGTAAATAAAGAAAATAATAATAAATAAATTAAAAAAAAAAAAGAACGTACTGCACATAGACTCCACTTTGGCACGTGCTTGTCCTTTATATTGTCACTGTCATCTGTACTACTGTCTGACCCCTTGTCCCCACCCTGCCTCACTCTCATATCTCAGCACCTCTAGCAACACAGAGGAACTGTCAATGTCCCTCTCCTTTCCTCATGTCTAGCCTGTGTGGGAAGGAGGTCCTTGTCGTATGCTCACACGAGACTCTGTAGGAGGAGGGACATGTATTCTAGTTGTGGGCCCAAAGAAGGTAGAAGTATTTTTATCAACAACTAGTGTTCTCCACCATGCATTTTATAGGTAACAAAGACAGTCTTACTGACAAACCTACACCATTAAATCCCCCACCTCATCATCAAAAATATTAAAAAAGAAAATAGGGCAGATGTCAGTAATGAGTCTGTGATGAGGTTACTGCCTCAACTAAGTAGAACGCAACAGCTATAAACCCTCTGTGAGATGGCTGCTTCTGAATCTCCTGAACTGTGTCTTTGTAACACTGAAATCACTAAAAATGACCTTAGCAGCAACTAAAATGTGTTTATCATATAGCAGGCATTAAATATATATAAAAATTTCATATGTGTATCCTCGTAAAATGATGTCTTCCTTTAGAGTTCAGATAAGATTCAGACCAATGTATGTTTTTTATTGCTCTTCTTCTTTATCCTTTTCCCATCATTTCTAATTTCTATACACCTGAGCCCTCACACACACTGCTTTCCTACCCAGCCCCATCCATTCAACTTACAGTAAGGCTATTTGGAAGTCAGCAGTATCATTAATCCTCAAGCTAAAAAAGAGGGTCGCTGGTACAGCCTACTTTAAAGGCACAGACTGTGTTTGTGTTGATAGCATTTTGGGAACCTTCTGGGTAGAAGGAAATCAAGGATCAGAAGGGACTAACCTTTTGGCTACCAAACATTTACCAAAATTGTCCATGGGAGTTACAAGGTTCTTGGCATATTGCTTAAATCCTTAAGGATTTTGAGTCTTAGTCTTGGGTGGTGGCACACCTCTTTAATCCCAACACTTGGGAGGCAGAGGCTGGTGAATCTCTGAGTTCGAGGCCAGCCTGGTCTACAGAGTGATTTTCAGGACAGCCAGGGCTGCACAGAGAAACAAACATCAACAAAAACAGAGAGAGAGAGAGAGAGAGAGACAGAGACAGAGACAGAGACAGAATATTTTATAGGCATTTTGATGAGTATAAGTACTTGAAGTAAAAGAAAACCATGAGAAAAAGGGATTGTCGGAATTGATTTAGTGTAAGGAGAAGCCATGTACTACCCAAATCAACATTATCATGGATGCATCCCATAGATAACCCAGTCAGCATGTATCTCTTCAGAAGTGAGCTTCTCAGAAAAATGGCCTATGTATGCTGTTAACCTTTCCCAGGCTATGGTCTTTAAATTACTGAAGAATTTGATAACAGTCACATAAGAATCACCAATGTCTCGAAAAACCAAAAAAGAATCACCAGTGTGCAAAACAGTTATGCATGTACTAACGTTCTAAAAATCTCACTGAGAATGACTAACTCTAAGACAATGGACGGCTTGCCCTTGAGTTTCCCATAGTCCTGACTCCTTTCTTGAAACCTGAGGCTGAGATGAGTACTTAGGACCAACAGTCTCAGGCTATCCAGGGTGCTGGTGGTCCAGAGGCAGCTTCAACTCCTAGGGCCGTCTTCCTTGTGCTCCTCTGATTGTAGGGGTGCATGCTCTACAGAAAGGCTACAGTCAGGGATTGGTCTAGTCCCTGTGACTGAGATCTAAAGCCCAACAAAAGGAAAGGAAGTTGGTAGAGGGAAAGAGATGTAGAGGTTTTAAAATGTTTAACAGGCACAATAGAATGCATGTATTCTTTAAAACCATTCTGTGTGCAGAATCTGCATGGGAACAGGAATTATGAGAGAATGGAGTTAGTACCCAAAATCTCAATCAGAAGATCATTTCCAAAAAAAGGAATGTAACAAAAATTGAACCATCACTTCTACGTGACAAATAGTTAACAAATACACACTGTTGCAAATATTATATGTGACCTTGAAAAAAAATAACTTGATTCTAGATTTCCCCTGTCCCCGTCTGTGTGTGAAAAGGAGAAAATAATAGGAAGCAAGAAAAGAATGAGAACACAGAAATGTAAGAGGAAGAACAAAAGAGAGTTGTTCTAAGGTAGGCTCTGAGGACAGAGGCCTTGGAGGAACATGCAAAGTCGCTGCTCGGGAGCTGTGATGGATGAGAACACACTGATGTGTGGAGAATAAAGACCAGGATGACAGTAGCTGCTGGGTAGTCAAGGGGTGTGTTCATGTTTCTGCTTTCCTTCTAGAACTGGGCAGCAGCTGCATGAACAAAGGAACCCTTGGAAATTTAAATTAAAATCAAAATGTTCTTTAACATATATGTAATTCATATATTGCAAACAAGTGGTTCTATCAGAACAGACTGACTTATTCTTTAGGATCTCACAACTTATCCTCACCTAGACTTGAAGAGTGTAAAATATTCCACCTGCTGTATGGATAAATGGTCTTCCATTACTGTAAGTAAAGAACTAGACTAAAAGCAACCCCCACAACTATTCTTCATGATGTTTTTATTTCTACTGTGTAACAAAAATCAGCTTACACATATTTCAATTGTAACTGAGAGGGTAGAGTGCTTGCCCAGTATACACCACACCGCAACGTTCCATCTCCAGACCCACATCAACTGGGATGGTGTCCCAGAACTATAATCCCAGCATAAAGGAGGTAAAAGCAAGATCCAAAGTTCAAGGTGGCAAGTGGCAAATTTGAGGCTAGTTTGGGTTACATGATCCTGTCTCAACAGAAAGAAAAAAATAATATTACACTCTATCTCCACAGCGTGAGAGTTGACTCATTTCTGAAAGTGATTTGCTTGCTTAGAAATACAAATAATTTCAGGAAAGGTTTTTTTTTTTTTTTTTCGGATTTGCCCAATTCAGTTGACTATTCTTGGGTCAAGTACAGTCTTTGCTGCCTCTCATCACAGAGACTAATTTTACCAATGAACTTCTGATGATTATTTCCCATATGCACTGGCAAATTCAGAGATAGATGAATGGAAGGAAAAGATAGTCATGGGGGTAGTAGATATTGAGAGATGCTGTGCTGGTCTCAGATGTAACTGAGCCAGCCACTGGTTCAGTTTGCACAATTAAGCACTTTACATTGCTTGCAACTAAAAGGTCCCTTTCTACTCATGTGTCTGAGCCTTTATTTTTGATGTTTTGTTTTTTTTTCTCCCTGAAATGAAAAGTTGTCTTAAAAACGTAAATTAATGCAGGCAACTGAGTAGCCACTTTTACTAGTCTACGAACGGGCTACTCATAAATTTCAAAGTCTGCCTGTGGGCAAAGCCCTACTACAGACCTGCTGAAACAAGTCCTTCCTCTTGGGTTAGAGTCAGGATGCTTTTCTGGGTACGTGCCATCTTGAATATTCCGCTACAGTCAGTAGGGGAGAAAATTATAAATTTCAGATTATGTTCTAAACAAACCAACCTGCCTTTGGGAGAAATTTCCTCTGGCCATATGTGTCTGCCAAATAAAATGTGTTGCCTGCACCTGGTGAAATGAATTATGGGAGGGAAGTCACCCAGATCATAAGAAAGACCCGAAGACAATGCGAATGACCAAGTAGCCCTGCTCCATAACACAGAACAAGAGCAGCTTTGTCTGTCTCGTCACCTACCTATGTGACCTCAGCATTAACTCTGTGCCTTCAATTCCTCCCTTCTGCACAAAGCTTGCTTTGCCACTTAAAGCCAATGATGCCCCTCGACTCCACATCTTGAATAGAACTGCTAAAAAAAAAATCATTTTTAAAGGTTAAAATACAAAATAAAAACAACCGTGTTGCTTTTGTGTGCACTCCAAATACCCGAGGACAGGTTAAGGGGAGAAACGGCTGATTGTGGCTCACAGTTTCTGTAGGTATCAGTCCAGCATGGTGGGAGAAGGTGTGGCACAGCAAAGCCACTTAGAACCAAGTAGAAGAGAACAAACTAGAAGCAAATGCCTCATCGGCACCAGTTAGGGTGAGCCCTCACGGAGACTCACGAATGAAACTTCCCAGAAGCAAGCTGTATTTCTTGCTTAGTTCTCTATGCTTCTGGCATTAACAAAGAAACCATAGAGCGTAGGAATATAAGAAGGAGTTTGCTGCCCTGCCTATCTTTAGTGAGCCAATCCAGACTGTAAGACAGAGGAATCCTCATGTTAGGCTCACTTCCACCCCAAGAGGAGGCAAAAGACATCCACAGCTCACCCCTTCCCCAGTAATTCTAGTATAGGTCACTTTTGAGGTGAAGAGTTAACTCGCCTTCTCCTGCAAGACCAGGTCTTCCCAGGTTTGTCCACCTGTGGTCACTGGCCAACCAGTTGGTCCCTCCAGAGACCCATTTTTACAAACTTCTACTCTAAAACGGGAGCTGAGTTCCAAGTCCTATTTAAAGCAAAATAAAGACCAAAAAAAGATACTGATAGAATACGTAGATTGGGCTGGAGAGATGGCTCAGGGGTTAAGAGCACTGACTGCTCTTCCAGAGGTCCTGTGTTCAATTCCCAGCAACCACAGGGTAGTTCACAACCACCTGTAATGGGATCTGATGCCCTCTGCTGGTGTGTCTGAAGACAGCTACAGTGTATTTATATAAATTAAATAAATAAATCTTCATATATATATATGAATACATAAAGTTACCCATATCCAAGCCATTCAGAATGTTCAAAGCTGACTTTGTGTTAGTCCACTTAGAGAAAATTCCCACTTCAAAAATAGGAATTAATCAAACATCATAATGACCCTTCATGAGAAACGGGCAATTAATGGTCATCAGCTAGATTCGCACCTGGGATAGTAAGCCCTCATAAACAGTTCAAAGGCGCTATTATTTGGACAATTAAAAGCTATCGCTTGAGAAATCTGACTTGGAGGAACAACAGAAACCTAGGCAGGATTTTGCTAGTACAGAGGCTGGGGAGAGGAGAGAACCAGGGGAGCGTCCCAGCTCCTAGCCAGACCTGTGCGGCCGCCTAGGCTGCTGGGATACATCTGTGGGGCTGAGGGACGTCTTCCTTGATGATCCTCATATTCTAACAGCCACTCAACAATTCTAACAGCCATTCAACACAGAGGCCCCTGGTCCTTGGGAGATTGTTGTTGATGTTGTTGTTATAAAGCAAACAATAACTTTTAAAGGCAGTATATATTACCTCCTCATTCTCATGGAGTGTAAAATAAAAATGACAAAAGCATAGGCTTTTGCCGGCGTGGTGGCGCACGCCTTTGATCCCAGCACTTGGGAGGCGGAGGCAGGCAGATTTCTGAGTTCAAGGCCAGCCTGGTCTACAAAGTGAGTTCCAGGACAGCCAGGGCTACACAGAGAAACCCTGTCTTGAAAACCAAAAAGAAAAAAAAAAAAAAAAAAAGCATAGGCTTGCAAAGCTGCCAGAATTAGGCTGACCTTTGCTTCGCCATCTGCCAATGAAACCCACAGGCTGCCAAGAGTTTTAAAGGATACTTTTTTTCCACTTAAAAAATGGGATCGAGAGTTTGGAATCCTTTGTGTACAATGTTTACACAGTACTAAGAATATAATCAATGTTTTAGATAGAGTCATTATTCCCACTAAATTATTAGTCATGCAATTAGTTCCTCTACAAAGCCATCCATTTCTGGTAGATTTTAGAGATTTGTACATCTATATCAAAGTTTTAGTTAAGAAAATTATCTTAAAGCCAAGCATAGTGGCCTGTGCCTTTAATCGCAGCACTCTATAAGCAAAGGCAGATGACTCTCTGTGAGTTCAAGGCCAGCTTGATCTACATAGTAAGTTCTAGAATAGCCTACATAGTAAGGCCCTGTCTCAAAACGAAACAAAAATCTTAACTTTATCCTTTAACTTGTGTGTATGTGTGTGTGTGTGTGTGTGTGTGTGTGTGTGTGTGTGAATCACATGTGTAGAGAGGTCATAAACCAGCAAGGTGTCAGTTCTCTCCTTCTGCATGGGTCCCAGGGACCAAATAAACTCAGGCCATCAGGTTTAGCGGCGAGTGCTTTTAGCTGCTGAGTTATCTCCCCGACCCTTAAAATTTGTGCTTTGAAAAGAGAATGTTATATGGGCTGGAAAGGTGTCTCAGTGGTTAAAAGCACATACTGCCTAGCACCCACATTTGGGCAGCCTACTCCTGCCTATAACCACAATTCCAGCTGATCCAATGTTCACTTCTGGCCTTCCAGAGAACCTGTAGTCACGTGTACATGCCTACACACACACACACACACCTACCTAATTAAAAATAAAATAAAAGTATTTTTAATTGCTAGATATATCTAGTTTGCTGAATATACCTTGCATACCTGCATGTAATTGGAATTCATTTCTAACAGATGACAAGGATTTCATAGTGGGATGAGTCCTTTTTCTCAGGATTTTGATTTGGGCCAAGTTGAGCTGGGGTTGATTTAATGGACAAAGCTCTGGTCAGAACTCCAGGCTCATGTGACAATCAGCTGTGTGTCCAGAAACAAATGACCAGTCTGATCTCAGCCTCTTCTTCCGTAAATGAGTCTAATTCAGAAGGCCCCAATCTACAGATGACTGGCGATCGCGTCTCCACCAGCCTCAGCTCTCAAGAATGCAGCCCAGACACAAGTATGTCTTTTGAGCTGCCAAAAGAGATATTTCAAACACTAGACAGTCAACCCTGTGTCTTTGCCCAAGAGGCCCGGGCTGTCACTAAGAGCCCATTTACCCTACGTGTCTAAAATAAGCTTAATTACTTGGTTTCATAGCTTAAGGCGAGTAGAGAGATGTGCCAGCACCAACAAGCCAGGGGAAAGACTTCCTCCGGTGACTAAAGCTACACTCTAGAGCAGTGGTTCTCAGCGACCCTTTAATTCCACTCCTCAGGTTGTAGGGACCCCACACCGTACAATTATTTTCATTGCTATTTCATAACTGTAATTTTGCTATTGTTATGTAATCGTAATGTAAGTATTTTGGGAGAGAGATAGTTGCCACAGTGGTCGTGACCCACAGGTTGAGAACCATTGCTGTATGACCTGAATATAAAACTATCTTGATCGTCTCGATACATTTTCTCAGAGAATTAAAACCCAGATATAACAAGTCTTTTCTCTCTTTTTTTCAAAAGAATTGTTTGTTTCATTTTATGTGTGTAAGTATTTTGCCTGCATATGTGTATGTGTACAGCGCATATGTGTGCCTGGTGCCCAAGGTAGTCAAACTAGTGCCAGTGTGTTAGATTCCCTGAAACTGGAGTTATAGATGGTTGTGAACCACCATGTGAGTGCTGTCAACCACACCCAGATTCTCTGCAGGAACAGTAAAAGCTTGTAACTACTATGCTCAACCTGGGTTCCCAATAGCAAGAAGTAATGACATTGTAACGGCTGTAGTATCTAAAATACGTTGTCTGATGTTTGTCTTACATAAAAAAAATGAGTCTTTTAAATTAACATTTTAAAGACATTTTAGTGGTAGTAAAGTGGACACACCTGAATGTTTTATCCCATACCCCCTCCCATGACAGCAGTAAACACACTTAGACTGTTGTGTGGCCACCACCACTGTCCATTTCCAGAACTTTCCTCTCATCCTGGCCAGAAACTCTGGGCCAGATAAACAGTAACTCCAGAGGCAGCGATGTCTGAGTGGGTAAGAGAGTTTGTTCTGTGAATCTGAGGACCTGAGTTTGAATCACCAAAGCCAAGCATAACTATACATGCCTATAACCCTAACACTGGAAAATGGAGACAGGCAGATCCCAAGGGCTCTGCAACCAGTGGAGCTGAAATAGCAAGCTCACATTTCAGTGACTGACAGAAACAGTGGAAGTGATAGAGGAAGTCACCCAATATCCTGCTCTAATCTCAGAGTATACATAATATATGCATATATACATATATCCACATATATACATATATACACATGCATATACACATACATAAATATGTGCATACATACACATATATACACATACATATATACATAAACACATACATATATACATATACACATATACATATACCATATATACATACATATATATGCACATAAATATATATACACATAAATACATATATACACACATACATAAATACATATATACACACATACATATATACACACACATACATATATATGATGCACATATACATACATATATGCACACATACATACACACATGTACACATACCATATACATATATGCATGCATATACACATGCATGCACACACATATATACATGCATATACATACACACATATACATACACACATATACACATTCACTCACATATATATATGCATACACATATACACATACATACACATATACATATACACATTCATACACACAAATACATATATACATACATATACACATTCATATATACACATACCATATATGTACATTCATACAAATACATACATATATACATACACATACAGATAATCAAACAGACAGAAAAATACATAAGTACAACCTCTGAATCCATTTTTGTTGTTTATGTATCTATGGTTTCAGGGCTGCTGGCTTTATATTGGATAACCAAGGGACTCATCACTGGGCACAGTTAATTCTTCCTCCTCAACAGTCTGTAGTTGTCTGCAGTTCTTTGTCTAGAGGTGAGACCTGTGAGATCAAATATATTTCTATACGCTTATTTAGCACCAAAATGAAGTGGCAGCTCATAAAAAAGAAAAAATAAATCCCTCCATGGAAGGAAGGGAGAATGGGCGCTGGCAGTAGGCACACAGTGGGAAGCTTTGCAGACATCTCCCTAATAAGACACAAAGACCAGTGCTTGCTGTAGACGCTAAGGTTGCTTTAGCTAACTATTCTGTAAAGAACTCTACTCAAAGGCAAGTCACAAAGGAATGGAGAATGGATACACACTAAGTTTTTCCCATAGGGTCCCTTCAGAAGTGTGTGTATGTTGTGTGGGAGTGGGTGGGTGTGAGTGTATGGGTGGATGTGTGTGTGAATGTGTTGTGCATGTGTTGTGTTTGTGTGTGTGTATGTATTGTATATATGTGTGTATGTGTGTATATGTTGTGTATATGTGTGTATGTGTGAGTGTGTATGTATGTGTGTATATGTTATGTTTGTGTATGTATATGTGTATGTATTGTGTATGTGTTGTGTTTGTATGTGTGAGTGTGTGTGTGTATATGTGTATGTGTTGTGTATGTGTTATGTTTGTGTGTGTGTGTGCCTGTTGTATGTGTGTGGTGTTGGGAGAGGCCATTCTTTACACTTTAAAATATTTCCTTTTGTTATTTTTAATTAACACAAACAAACAGTGCCTGCCTCTGTAGATTATGCTTTCCGCATCACAGGAGTTGGTGATGTGGGATTGGAGCTGTGAAGTCCTTGCATTAATATTAATCTTTCTGGAACTAATTTCAAATAGCCATTTATCATGAAAATGAAACTACCTGTATTTTAATCAGAAAGATTAATGAAACTTGTTCAGAGGTTTTTGTTTTGTTTTGTTTTGTTTGTTTGTTTGTTTGTTTGGGGTTTTTTTTCTCTTTCTGTGTCAACAAGAAAAGCTACCAGTATCTCTTTTGTTTTTGCGCAGGCCTTGCCTTTGTGACTGTTCCCAGGCCTCCAGCAATCTGTCAGGAGGGTCTGTGAGCTAGCCCACAATAAATGCAGAGTTGCCAAGCACAAAGCAAGGGATAAATCACTCCCCCTGGGGTCTGTTTAAGGCCTGGACAATGGTGTTGCAAAGGCAGAGAAAGGGTGGGAGTTCATCTACTTTTGATTAGAAAAGCATTTCTTTTCTTCTGCAGAGGCAGGAGTTAGCGGCCTGTGTAAAGGGAAAGTGTCAAAGGAGAAGCAGGGCTAGCAGCCTCTTCCTGCATTGTAAGAACTGTCCCCCGTGACAAAGGAGGAATGTTGAGCTGGGCTGAAATTCTATACAGCTTCTGATGCTGACACGGAGTGACAGGCCTTCCCTTAACCCTTCCCTTTCTGGCTCTCTTTATCCCGGTAGCCCAGGCTCACATTACAGAGACCCATCCATCGAGATGGGTCCGCTGGAGCAGGGTTCTGACCATTGATTGCTCTGTGTTATTCTGTTGTTATTCTGTGAGAGAGTGAGAGCTCTGGAGAGACTAGCCAGTTCTCCTGAAGAATATCCTGGAATTGCTACAATAACCACTCAGGAGCGCTTCCAACTCACTGACTCACAGGAGGACCATGGAAGAATCCCCGAAGGATGTGGTGTTTTAGTCCGCTTCCTCCTATTGCTGGGATAAACACCAGAAACTAAGTAACAAAAGTCAGGGCAGGGACTCAAGCAGGAAGCTGGGAGCAGACACTGGAGCAGGGACCATGGAGGGATGCTTGCTCACGGGCTCCTTCCTCAGTCTCACGTTCAACTACCTACCTTCCTTGTACCTCCCAGAAACATCCGTCCAGTGGTGGTACTGCCCACAGAGGGCTGGGCCTTCCCACGTCAATCATTAACTAAAAAAATTAAATAAAAAAGAAAAAGCTCCACTTACTTGCCTGCAGGTATCTTGGGTCTCAGAACTTAAGAGACAGAGTGACAGAGGCAACGATGGTGAGAGTGAAGAACAGATCTGCTCACAGGACAGGGTTCTCCTAAGTGATATTTTGAGAGATTAGATGGATATCTAGAGCAGTAATTTATTCTTTGCTTGCACTGCTGAGGACTGAACCCAAGGCCTCGTGGGCACCAGGCAAATGCTCTACTACTAAGCTCGATTCCCGGCTAGCTCCATTCTCTTTTTGTGACCTGAGCAAAAGCAGACCGCATGCTTTTCGTATCGCTGCAGTTTCCATCTTTTGTAAGACAGGAGCTGTATGAGAGAATGAAGCGTGGCCCTTGAGGCCCAAAGGCAGGGCTCACTATGAAGGTCCCACTGTGTGGGGGTTCCAGGCACCATGAGATGCTAGCATGCCTCTGCTGGCCTGTCACATCCTTTTGAGCCCTGGGGTATGCTGCTGACTGACCTCTTTTCAAGACTCCATTGCCTCACCTCTTTAGTGGGAGCCATACAGAGCCTAACCTTCCATAGCTGACCGCCGCAGCTCTGTTCTAGGTGTTTAGTACCAGGAGGCGTAACACACACTGGCTATGAGCAGTAGCTCTAAGGTTCTAAGGTCTGGCTCTCAGGTTCCTCCTCAGAAAACACTGCGAGGTATGGCGGACCACAGCCATTTTGGTTCAAAAGTTAACAAACTCTATTTGCACATCGAAGATTTCTAATAAGCTCTGCCCCCTACTCTCCTTGGCCACTAGTGCTGTCTCTGGTAGTAGAGGATCCTATAACTGTTGGGAAGGCACAGCATAAAGAGCCCTGTTGCCGTCTGTGTGACCCGGTAAGTGGAAAGTTGGGCTAGCCTCTTCCAGCTTTTTCCTCTCTCTAAATAATTTTATTCAGGTAGCCCCTACTTTGGTGGCCAGCTGAAACCTTGTTTTATGTCAGAGTTCCAAGATATTTAAGATGTATTTATTTTGTGTCTACTGTAGCTATCTTCAGACATACCAGAAGACAGCATCGGATCCCATTATAAATGGTTATAAGCCACCATGTGGTTGCTGGGAATTGAACTCAGGACCTCTGGAAGAGCAGCCAGTGCCCTTAACCATTTATCTATCTTTCCAGCCCATGGGACTTTATTTTTAAAGCCTGTTTCTTCCCCATCAGATGAACCCTAAGAAAACGCTCTTGGAGAATTAGCTATGTTGCTATCACGGGCTTTGTAGAATAGTTGGGAGGTATTCTAATATATAACTGATATGATTCATCATTGTCTAAGTTAAGCATGCGATCATTGGTAACATATATGTGGAAAAGTTATATCTATTTGAATGGGCCATTACTTGGTCTCTTTTATTTCAAAATTCCCAGAATTAGTTCCTGGGTAGGCTGTAGGTCATTATTGGATTTGTGACATGGGAGTATTTTTGCTTGTGAAATCACTAGTCATTTTTTTCTGGCTGGTGAAGCTCTGAGGCCACCCGTGTAGCAAAGTGACATGCAGGGCTCGCAGAGGGAGTTGGAACACCATGAGAGAAAATATGAGAAGGTGCTGTATATGGTCTGCGTTCCACTGAGATGTTTACAGCATCTGTATGCTCCTGTGGGACACAGTGGACCACACACCAGTGCACAGTGGCACAAAGCTTTTGCAGACAGGTCCTGAGCCCCATGTATAGATAGCTGTCCACTTCAGTATGGCGGCACCTCCTTTTGACCAGGGCTTTGTTTCCAGGGATGGCAATTCTGTCTCTGCTCTGGGAATCTCTGAATCTTCAAGAGGAAAGCTTAACCCTCCAGCCTCAAAATGCAAGAGTTTTCAGGTTCTTATCGTAGAATCATAGAACTGTTTTGGTTGGTTGGGTTGTGTGCGTGTGCATGTGCGTGTGCGTGTGCGTGTGCGTGTGTGTGTGTGTGTGTGTGTGTGTGTGTGTTCTGTTTTGAGACTTGAAAATTAGCACAGTACTGAAACTGTACTTGGAGGGCCAAGGCAGCTGTAGTCGTTAAGCCTGCTCTACAAATCAAGTTCCAGGACAGTCCAAGGCTACGTAGAGAAAGCCAACCAACCAACCAAAATAAACAACAGCAAATAAATAAATTTAAATTTAAAAAAGAAGGATGAATCCTGAGAGAGCCATTACTTAACTTCTCTGCTTACCTATGTCAAAAGGTGAAATTATAATAAATTTGCTCTGAGCCTCTTAATTGGCTTTGCTTTGCACTGTGAGACCCAGTCACCACCTTATTCTATAAAATGGAAAGCATGTTCGGATGAGATTGCTGCCTTGATAGACAGGAAAGAGCTGGGGAAAGCAGAAACAAAGAACAAAAGCAGGTTGTTTCAGAGTTACTGTCCTCATGGATTTAAAACAAAAGGCCAGGCTGTACCGCGTGCCCTGGAGATCTTCTCCTGGTTCAGTGGGAAGCTGGTTCTAACAGGAATGACTCCGGTCTGGCCTGGTCTGGTCTGGTCTGCAAGGGACTAGGGCTGACACAAGTCCTGTACAACAGCTGCCCACAGATGTGCTCTAACACCTGTCTGCCTGGTCAGTGACCATGGGGAGCCGGGTCCTGGGACTTTTTCTAGGGGATTGTATGAGACATTCTAGTAGCCCATTTTGGAAAAAAAAAAAAAAAAAAAGTTTTAATGTTATATTAAACTCTAGTCAATGACATCTAGACTGTCTCGGAAACATCTGTTTTGTGTTGTTTGGTTCTGTATTTTCAGTCACTGGTAGCTAGAAATGCTGATATGATTAAAAGGAATAGTAGTAGTTTGTGGATATGGAGGAGAGTTGGCTCTTCACCAGCATTTCTCCAAGGTGCCATGTGTCTACCCTTATTTTAACACAAGCTTCTACATATGAGCATGTGGTCCATGCCCTTTGAAAACGTTAAGTTCATTTTAGGCAGGGAGAGGGGTGCTTTGTTTACATATTCATATGGGAAGGAGAGTACATACCCGCGTTTAGACATATGTATAGAGACCAGGGATCGGCATCAATGTCTTCTTCAATCACGCTTTGCCTTAGTTTTTGATCAAGGACCTCTTCCCTAACCTAGGGTTTATGGATTCCACAAGACTGGATGGCCAGTGAGCTCCAGGGATCTCTGCAATGGTCATGAGAGGTCCTGGAAGAGATGCCCACCCTGAGCGCAAAAAAGTCTTAACACAGGCAGAGTCAGCCACACACATTGTGTCTGTAACACATGCTTGCCAAGGAGGCTGAGGAGAGAGGGTTCCAGGCCAGCCTGAGCAGTTATGGAAACCATGTCTCAAAGGCTGCCCGAAGTGATGACGTTGACTCAGTTTTTAGAATCCTCTGCTCTGTGGACTGAGTTCAGCTCTAATGTTGTCCTCCTTCTCAGTGGATCTGCTTTTTTAACGAAATCCATGTCCCCCCTCCTCTCTGAAACTTCTCTTTCTGGGAAGAGCTGCTGGCCCCCCTTTCCTCCCTACTCCCCACTCTCACAGATCTGGTGTCTCATGTCCTCACTGTGAGGAGACCTTAGCAACCTTTTCAGGAGGATCAAGGGAGACAATAGAGAGCCCTGAGCAAGCACAAGTGTCATTTGTCAAGGCTTGACTAGAGGGCCATTCCTTGCATTTCTCACTGGTTTTGTGTATTGAAAAATCTCACAGAGTTAAATGAGGCAAAACCTCAGGGTTTAATTACTCTTTTATCAAAACCTCTCTGAGTCCTTAGCAGATGTCCACATATTGTCAATGGGACCAGCCACTGTGCAATAGATTGGGAAGTCTGAAATGAGACCTGAGTTCCTGTCAGCAGGAGGAGGAGTGGCCTCTAATTCTAATGTTCGGTGTGACACCCTCCCCCAACTCTCCCCTCTTTCCCCTTTCTCCTCTTTCAGTCACCCATTTTTGTCTTTCTGTTTTCCTGCTGTTTTTCTTTCTACCACTTTCTTCTGCCTCTCTCTCTCTCTCTCTCTCTCTCTCTCTCTCTCTCTCTCTCT
>NC_034610.1:28612705-28620898 GCF_900095145.1 Mus pahari
TGTGTGTGTGTGTGTGTGTGTGTGTGTGTGTGTGTGTGTAGAACCTACAGAGATAGGGACAGTATTGTCATTTCTGAACATTTTCCTACCCCTATACACAAAACATAAAGCATAGTACGTACCTCTAAGCCTTTACTGAATGCATTATAATAAAGTTATTGGATGACATCTTAGAGTTTCAAGCTTCTTTTTCCTGCTTACTCCTGTGTCAAGAGCCCATCGGTGGATGCAAAGGTGACAGATGATGGGTGGACACATCCATCTCCCCACACACCCTCCTGCTCCTACACCCCTTCTTATCTAGCCAAACCTTTCAGATCTTCCACTAATCTACTACCCTTCTTCCAAATAGATCAAGAGCCCCTTCTAGTGTTAGAGTTAGACATCCATTCCTACCCAACGTTCAGGGATTGTTTCAGGGAGAAGTAAGAAGCATCATGGCCGGCTCTGTACTTTAAGACCCTTACAAGTCCGTGGAATTGCCTCTTCCTCACCTTTGACCAGGGCCTGATCTCCACCAGGGTGGACACTGTATTCGCCACTACCCAAAGTCTTGCATCCCCAACACTCCTTGCTAAACCTCTATTTGCAGGAGATGTTAGATGCCCCTCCTAGGTTAGAGGACTCCCCGGTTGTTCTTTCCTGCTAGTGTAGGCTGCTGGTCTACTGAGGTTAAAGTGTGCTGGCCCTGAGATCCCACTTTCTCATGAGCAGGCACGTGCTGTGGCCATTGAATCGGAAACACAGGATAAGCATTAGCTCCTGCTTTCTGTCAGTAGAGTGTATTTAAGATGGGCCTCAACTCTTCATAGATGGGCCAGAACTCCCTTGGCCAACTATTCATGGGTCACTCCTGTTCTGCTGATTTCTCAGAGATGTACCTAAGTCACCACAATCTTAAGATTGTGCTTGTGTGTTGTCTTTATCCTCAGGCTAATGCTGCCTTCTGGTCCATTCCCTTAGGGACAGAATACTAAGGCGACCAAGTAGGGATTCAGTCAGAGGCCTGGGATTCTAAGCCAGTCTTAGCAGGCATAGCCATTCCTGGCCATGCTATACAGAGGACAGTGACTACAAAACAGAATCTCTACTCAGAGCTTGGCCCCTGGTAGGGACAGACTACAAGCCTGAGCTATGTAAAACCCTACTGTCTGCATGTGACAGGTCAAAATCGGCTCTGTTTCCTCTCACCAGAAATCCCCAGAGATGTCAGAGAAAGGTCGCCTTGGTTTGGAGATGTTTCCAGCCCCTCAGAAAGGACTATAACTACCTACTTTGGCCTCTGCAGGTCCAATACCTGGAAAAAAACTCAAATGGAAGATAGAAGATGGTGGGTGCCTAGGCCCATAGCCCAGCTGCCTCCCTTCAATGACCCAACAAAAGAGGAAGCCAAGGGTCCTGTGTACTCAGTGCTAGCTCAGTGGACAGTAAAGTGTCCTGTAGGGAGCTGGTAGAACTGCTCATTCCTCCTCAGTGACAAAATGTGGAGAAGGGGAAGGGATCCCAGGCTTCCTCCTCTGGAGGCCAGCAATTACTAGACCAGCGGATCCAAACACGCCTCTCTCGGACTCTCTCCCTTCCCTCACCCTTCTCACTTGTTAAAATGTCCCTCCCTCCACTGCTTTCAGGTTCAGGGAGTGTGCTCCCATATGTAGCTACTCTGGTCTAACCAGCCTCCCTATGGTTGCCTTTTTGGTACTGATGCTGGAATATTTATCTCATTGCATCCCCTGGTTGCTAC
Organism: Mus pahari; assembly: GCF_900095145.1. Lineage (NCBI taxonomy): Eukaryota > Metazoa > Chordata > Mammalia > Rodentia > Muridae > Mus > Mus pahari. Next base: position 28,614,447 of record NC_034610.1, read on the forward strand.
CACTGTTGCTAGGGAACGTGGAGTGGCCTCTTTCGGATTGTAGTCTGGATAGTTTTGTTAGTAAAAGAACTTAGAAATAGACTTGGAAGGAAGCTCCAGGACAATATTATTAGCAGTTGGGGAAAAAAAGAAAAACAGAACAGGCAAGCTGTAAATCTCAGCAGCTGCCAGGGAGATGGAGACAGAGAAGAGGAAGAGAGGCAGGCCATTTGAGTTAGGCCAGCGCGCTGTGCAATGGAAGTCAACAGGCAGGGGCCTGGCAGAAGCCAGATGTGTGTGTGTCAGACGGAGGGCAGCAGTGGGAGCTTCGGAGGGTAGGTGGGAAAGGCCAGAGTCTGGGAGAGCATGCTTAGACTTCTGGCAAGCATCTAGAGGAAAAAGAAATGGGAGGAAAGGAAAGGGAAAAGTTACAAAAAAGAAAACGTTAGGGCTCGCAGGGGGAGGGGGTACCCTCTGTACTGCAGCCTGATGGAAGCTGCTTTGCAGCAGGGAGTTTTAGTGGTATGGCATATACATATATATACTATATATATATATATATATATATATATATATATCACTATGTAGCCTCATATATATGTATCTTCATATATATCCACATATATACACATACATCCATACACACATATATACACATACATACATACATACACGTGTGTGTGTGTGTGTGTGTGTGTGTGTGTGTGTGTATGTGTGAGATCCTGATCAATGTTTGTTTCTGCCTGTTATTGATTCAGCCTTTGGATGATGCCCCCTTGGGAGGCAAGTTTCTCTTCTGGCTATTATCAAGGCTTTAGCCTTTCTTCTCTCCTCCATCCCCAGTGTGGAATTCTAGTGCAAATGTTTTCCTTTGGAGTCCATTGTCCTACAGTAGTCTGGTAGCACAAGTGTCTCTCTTTAAAAAGATCTTCTCTCCTGCCAAGGGTTACAGTCCCTTCCTGGGACGGACCACCTCTGCCTTTGCCTGTGATTCCTCTGTACTGAATAGGTGGGGTCCTTCTCTCCTGATCATGTATTGGTCTTTTAGCCAGAAATGTACAAGGACCTGTTTGTTGACACTTGTCGTTTCGGCTAGCCAAGTAGGGCAGTTCCTTGCAGGAAGGGATCCCGTGTGATTCAGTTTGAAAACAACTAGCTTGTAAACTAGAACTTGGCACCCACTCTTAACGCCCTCAGAAAAAAAAAAAAAAAAACAGGAGGAAGGACTGGCCGAGTGGAAGGGAGTGTGCTTCTACACTGCAAATCAATATATCAATGTAGGTCATTCTGGTGTCACTGGCATCCCAACACAGTACCACGTGGTGGCTTCTGTGGAATGGAAGAGATGCTCTCTTCAGAATAAAAGACCACCACCACCATGAAGAAAAAGGGAAACTGTAGGCACTCTATCCGAGAGTAGAGCAGGGTACAAAGTGCTAACAGAAAAGGCTGAACACAAAAACACTATAGAAGTCCACTGTGTAGGAGCTTGAAATTCAAGCAAGACAATTAGGAAAGAAGTTTCCAGTTTCCTCTGTATCTCCAAGCTAAAGAGAGTGCAGGATAAGACGGATTTAAACATAAGGAGGCACCATAGCTACCTTTTATGTAAATAACTGCCTGCTCTTCGTTGTGTTTTGTCTCTAGTAACATGCTCACCAGGTTCTAATATTTTAAACATAATCTCAAAGAAGAGAGAGGATGGAGGAGCCGTTGGCTGAGCTCCTTCAAGCACCTTGTAGAAATTGTCCCAGGGATCTCTGCAGAGCCGTAGCATCCTCTTGTGTGTCTTTGCAGCGTGATTATCTAGAGCAGGATTTCTTTAACTGCTTCGTGTGTGTGTGTGTGTGTGTGTGTGTGTGTGTGTATGCGCATGTGTGTATGTGTGTGTGTATGCACGCATACCAATTTATAGCTTGTCACTCGTTATTGGTTTTGCAAAGTAATTAAATGAGAAAGAATAAAGGTACGCCAGTTGTGTGGTTAGCGGCGTGGTTCTGCTCCTGGTACTCATGTGGAAACTCACAACTACCTGTAAGCACAGGTCCAGGGAGGGTCAGACACCCTCTTTTGACTTCTGAGGAACCATGCAAGCTCATGGTGCACGGACATACATGCAGGCAAAGCACTCATACACATCATCATCATCACCAAGACCAAAGGGTAAGAGGACTGACTGCTCTTCCCAAGGTCCTGAGTTCAAATCCCAGCAACCACATGGTGGCTCACAACCACCCATAATGGGATATGACACCCTTTTCTGGTGTGTCTGAAGACAGCTACACTGTACTTACTTATAATAATAAATAAGTCTTTGGGCCAGAGCGAGTGGGACTGACTAGAGCTAGCAGAAGTCCTAAATTCAATTCCCAACAACCACATAAAGGCTCACTGCTACAGTGTACTCTTATACATAATAAATAAATAAATCTTTTTTTGTTTTGTTTTGTTGTTGTTGTTGTTTTGTTTTTGTTTTTGTTTTTCAAGACAGGGTTTCCTGTGCAGCCCTGGCTGTCCTGGGACTCACTCTGTAGACCAGGCTGGTCTTGAACTCAGAAATCCGCCTGCCTCTGCCTCCCAAGTGCTGGGCTTAAAGGTGTGCACCACCCCGCCCGGCAAATAAATCTTTTTAAAAACATCTTTAAAAAATTAAAAATTTAAATCATTTTAATTTTAAAAATACATATCAACTATAAAAACAAATTTATTGATAGAACCAAAATAGTCACACTGACTATCAAGGTGTCAAGCTGGTTACCTTCAGGCTCTGTTCTTACATTATTGTGGGTCCAAAACAGTGTTTAAACTGCCTCCTGTCCACTGCCACACCTCGACGGGTGCTAAGTTAGACTCTACTTTGACATTTTCAAATAAAAAGTCAGAAGAAGATGGTCACATACAAGCCATCTAAGGAAGACACCCTTAGGGATGTAAACTATGTAAAGACTAGATACTGTAAAGCACATTTACAATTACAGTAGGAAAACCGTGTGGTAGAAAGTTCTCTTTCTGAGGGTCTCTGTCAGTTTGCTCCCGCCTGATAGAGAGTGAATTCCTTCTTAGCCTAGAATTCTTCCCCAGGAAGACATCTTCTGTGGATTGGTCGTGAGCCACGTAATGGCCATAGGTGCTGACATGAAGCCAGTGAAATTACTAGGCAGTGTGACGGGCTCTCAGAGGGCTCACTGATGTCCCTACTCCGTCATTTGGACTGAGACAGAGCTGTTATTAGGCCGAGTTTCCAGCTTCTCATTTTGGCTGTGGATGATTACAGCTGCCAAGGCAGCATATGCTACAGTAGTTTCCAGTAACTGGTTCAGGGTTAACGTCCCCTATTTAAAAGACTTAATTATGGTCAGAGCGGGGAACCAGTTGTGGCCATTAAACTTTGATCTCTTATCTAGAGTGACCTACAAAAACGTGGACTCCTTGTGGCCTATCTTCTCAACAAGAAAAGCAAGCAGCTTTTAAAATACAGGGTCTCTGCCATGACCTCTCAGGGTTTCAAAGCACTTTCCTTCAGAGATCTGATTTGGGGGTGGGGAGAACAGACTTTATCTATAACCCCAGATGAAGCTTTTCAAGGTTTTTGACTGGGTTTCTCATTCACAGCCTGCAGCAGCTAGTCATGTCAGTCTAGCAACCCAGACACCAACCAAACTGTACTCTCAGCTTGATGTGTTGGTAGGAGCCACGTTCTCTAGTTTACTTTTAGTTTACATGCAAAATACCCCTTTAAAATGCCTAGTTAGGGACTGCAAAGGTGTCTCCATGGTTAAGACCATTTATTGCTCTTCCAGAGGACCCAAGTTCAGTTTCTAGTGCCCAAGTTGAGCTGTTCACAGCTGCTTGTAACTATAGCTCTAGGGGGACCAGATACATCCGGCTTCCTTGGACACTTTCGTGTATGTGCGCACACATACAGATACACACACACACAAGTATAAAAATAATAAAGAGCTCTAAGTATCTATTGACATACTAAGCTACTATCAAATGTTTATATTTGATGGTGGCCATTAAACCATTTTTATGTCCCATGTGTAATTTTAACAGAAACATAAATTCGTTTTGTTTGGTATCTATTGGAAGAGGACTGTACGCCATGCCACTGACCCATTCCATGAGCGCTCAGTGAGTGGTGGTTTGTTTTGTTTTGTTTTTGGATGAAGTTCAGGTTGTACCTGTTGTTCTAAGTGTACTGTTCCTTTAGGTCCGTCGTGCTTAGCTGCTCGTGGCTGAACATTAACTCCTCTGTACATACACAACTTCCTTACCTCTGTCCCACTCGTGATGGTCACAGTAAGCTTTGCTTGAGGAGTAGGGGTTGATGCTAAGTACACTAAAATCTCATGAGCCTGCTTTCTTATGAGACGTTCCAGAAAGAGAGGGAAGGAAGAACAGAGGAGAGAAGAAAGGCCGTTACCAACAAAGCTTGCTTCAAGAGATAAGAAAGGTCATGTGTGACCAAGCTTTTAGGAGGAAAGGACCAGAATGAAAGCCTTTTGGGGGTAGACAGTGACCTGCGCTACTTCAGGAACAAAGACAGAGAATGAACATGACTTAGGGAAAGAAGTAAGAAATGAGAATCCCATGCATGCGAAATCACAGCTTCTCCTTCCGTGGGTGCTTCGGCACACCATGTGTTGCTGGAAAATGGGATCCAGCCGGGAGCTGGCCTCTGTCCCTGTCACTTTGCACACGCACCCCACAATGCGGCCACTCACCTGCCCCCTAATGCTTGCAGATTAGATCTGGTACTTGGGAGGATGCGGAGCTGCAAGGTAGCCTTGGGAGGGGACTGGGTTTCGCTTTGGTTTTTTTGTTTTTGTTTTTGTTTTTGTTTTGTAATATTTGAGGGTTTTTTGTTTGTTTTGGTTTTGGTTTTGTTTTTTTTTTTTTGTAATATTTGAGGTTTTTTTGGGTTTGTTTTTGTTTTTGTTTTTGTTTTGTTTTGTTTTACATTATTTCATCTGTTCTCGCTTTTATCTTTACTCTGTCCTTGTTGCCTACTCAGTTCATGCTTCAGGAATGCTGGGAGAGAGGAACACTGAGTTATGAACTCTGGAGCATACACTTTTCCCTCTCCTGACAACTCAAACAGCTGGGATGTGTTAGTTTCGCCCTTGTAGGGGTCTGACAGATGTGGGATATATCTGAGAACCATTTAAGTGCTAGACATACAAAATTATTCCAATTCCCAAATGCATTCATAGAACTTAATGCTTAACAAAAGTGAGTAACGTGCTTGGATTTTAAACTTTCCCAAATTATCTTCTGTGGGGGAATCTTAACCTATATATATAAGTATCTGACGCCTTTCTACCTTAAAGGCTCGTCTAATGCAACTCTATCACACTTTGAATTTTTTTTTTTTTTTATTTCTTGATTTCCCACTGTATACATTTCAAGTGTGTTTGAGAGTGAATGGGAAAGCCAGAGGTCAACCTTGGATGTTGTTCTTCAAGTTCTGCCTGCTCTGGTTTTTGAAACAGGGTCTCTCATTGGCTGGGACTGGGAAGTCAGAGTGGGCTGGTTGGCCACCAGACAAGCTCCCATCTCCATCTCCCTAGTACCGGGATGAAAGCGTGCGTCACCATCACAGGCATCTTCATGCTGGTCCCAGGGCTTGAACTCAGATCCTCATGCTTGAACAGCAAGCACCTTCCAACTGAGCTACCTCCTGAGGCCTGTGAAGTTCTTCTTAATCACTTAAAGACACAGGGAATGATAGCCTGCCCTCACTCTGACATTATCACTAACAGTGACCAGCATCCACAGAGGGGCGCTCTGGTGGACTGGAGGTAGGGTGGATCCTTTAATGGAGGCCACACATTCTCCTTGTACTCATTCATGAGAGAAAATTCATTTGTACCCCATGACAAAGGTGATAATTGCATTAGTATCACTGGTTATTTAAAATAGATGTCAGTGATTCATCTTGTCCTAAGGCATCCTTCTCACTGATTTCACAGGATTACCTGGAATGTATACGGGACCAAGCCAAACTTCCCCTGGCGACCGAAGACAGGGCTGCTCTTTTCGGAAATATACAGGATATCTACCACTTCAATAGGTAAGTTAATGCATGGAAGGTTGTTTTAACATAAGAATGTTATGAATTTCTCTCGGGTGAAGACACCTAAGAAACCTTTGTCCATAATCCTTGATTTGGCTTCATAAATGTTGTGGCTGTCTGTTCGATTGGCTCAGAGAGTCCACTTATCTCCCTGATAGAGCATCGACATCCCTGATAGAGCATCGACATCCTTTGTCCATAACAGAAAGCAAGCAGAACATCCAAATATCGCACTGCCTTGGTCTCCAGAAACTACCCCTGTGCTGCATTTTCAACATGCTTTCTTCTGCCAAATGATTACAGTATTCTTGCATTTATTTGTGTGTGTGTATGTGTGTGTATGCGTGTGTGTGTGTGTGTGTGTGTGTGTGTGTGTGTGTGTGTGTGTGTGTTT
>NC_034610.1:28620911-28633157 GCF_900095145.1 Mus pahari
GTGTGTGTGTGTGTGTGTGTGTGTGTGTGTGTGTGTGTGTGTGTGTGTTTCACATTGAGAGAAAACTTCCAGGAATTATTTCCTTCTTCCATATAGGTTTCAGAAAAGGAACTTGGGTCACCAGGCTTTGGCAGCAAGCACCTTTACCTGCTGAGCCATCTTGCAGTCCCCAGTTCAAATAATTCACATGTGTATTAAGTAGGTTCTAGATGGTAAACACTATGCTAGAAAGTTATACTTGTAACCAAGACTGGAACCTGCAGGGAGTGGGAACAGATATATAAGCTATATGTACCAGATTGTAGCACAGCTTGGAAGACACATAAGTCATTTCATCTGGCCCATGGGAGATGTCCACACTTTGATAAACAAATAGATTCAAATACTAAAAAATGCCCCTCCCATGGCTATGGTGAAGCTCTTAGCTGGCATGCTTGAAGGGCCAGCTCAATGTCATCATGGTGCAAGTACTAACTAACACTGGAGGTGTGCACTTGACACAGTGAACTGCTGTTATAAAACTTGACATTGCTCCCTCCTTCTGTGACTCAACTGTACTACAAGCTGAGTCGTATCCCTTGTTGCTTACTTGGACCAATGAAGATGAGCTCCTTGGAAGCATGGTCTCTGTCTCCTGTGGCCCCTTGGAGCCTTGATATTTAGCCCCAACCTGGCTTGTAGGAGACAGGATCCTCCCGTTCTGACCATCGAGTTCATAGGAAAAACCAAAGCTACATCAGGGTTTCATGTGCCTGACCCTGCAGACTCTGAGAGCCATTTTGTATGTTCCTACCCCATGCTTCTCCTGGGTCACCCACTGGGCCACCCCTGGGCCACCCACTGAAGCACCTGGGTAACTTCCTTTAAAAGCACGTACACACACACACACACACACTCACACTGAGGGTATTGTAGATTGCTTGCCGAGCAATTCTCAGCTTCAAATAAAACCATAGGTGATGGGCTCACCTGCAGAGATAGGAGGATCAGAAGTAGAACAGTCATCCTCAGCCACGCAGTGAGTTCAAGGTCAGCCTGGGCTACGTGGCACCACATCTCAAACTAACAAGCAATATCTGGCCCAAAATGGAATCGTATCACTTCTTTTAAAGGCTCCGAGATTTATAAAAGGAGACAGAGAGATTGTAAGAGCAAGAGGTGGTGGATGACCCCAGAGAAATAGCACTTTGCAGACACAGCAGGGCTGATGCACATATGAACTCACAGACTGTGACTGTGCACACAAGCTCAAGCCAGACAAAATGCCAGCATGTCAGGGAAGTGGGCATGATGTCCCACCCCTAGCCAAGAAGTTATTTGAAATTGATAACTGCTGGAAGGGGCAAAATCAGTTCAATGGAATCTTCAATGGAATGGCACTGGGTATATCAGCCACACTCCAGGGTGGACCCAGTGCTCAGGAGTAGTCAATCAACACAAATTGGACTCCATGGGGCTTGTGGTTATTGTTTTTAAGAGACAGAAAAAAACATGAAGTTGGGTGGGTAGGGAAGTGTTGGGGGTAGGGAATCTGAGAAGAGTTGATAGAGGGAAAAAGCTAATGAAAATTTACTGCATGAAATTCTCAAAAAATATAAATATGATTTTTATTAAAAGCAATATCTGCATCCTACCCATAAGAATTGACTCATTGATCTGTGATGGGACCACAGCATTAGAATTTTCTAAAAGGCCCTCAGGTCTTTATAATGTAGAGCCACAATCAAGAAACACTATTGAAACACTATCTAAAGAAATCAGCCCAGCAATAAGATGGCGAGAAAGACATCAAAAACTGCAGAAGCCACATGCTCATTACTGATGTGTTGGTTTTAATGCAGGCTCCTATTTAGCAATTCCACAAGTTCCTGGATAGTGTCAGTTTCCAGAGCCCACTAATGAAACTGTGACCCAGAAAGATGCTAGATGCTAAGAGACCCCTGGCCTAGCTCTTCTGTGGTTTGGCTGTAAAGTGATGATGACAAGAACTTGTGGAATGTTTCCTTTGTGCCAGAGGCCAGACAGCTTTAGAGGCATCACCCCTCAGACATGTCATCGGGGCTCACTCAGCCATATGCCCTCCTGCACAGTAGAACCTTGTTCTTCAAGTCCTTAATGAACACCGGGAAACGAAACTCTCGCTGAACTCGGGAGAGATTTTTCACTCCTTGAAGTTTAAACGTTCACGTGTCTCCTAGTCTACGGAAACATAAAGGGAAATTAGCAGCAAGGTACTTGGCAGTGAGGAACGCTCTGCCAAAGCTTGGTGACCAGGAAGTACTCTCTGTTCTCAAACCCATTCTCTGTTCTTTTCTGTTGGATGCCCATTGACCATGAAAGCCATTCCTGTCTAAGATATGCCTGGGTCAGAGTGAAGGAATACGCTACTGACGTCATACAAGGCATGGATGAGGTCACATGGTGGCAACCCATCGGGTCCATGCCAGTGGCTGTAGTGATCACATTTGCATAGTCGCAGTCCATGCGGTGCCTTTATTCTCTTAGCAACTCTGCAAGGTGGATCAAACGCAACAAGACAAACAAATTTCATACATGCAAATCATCCTTTCAGACCAGGAAGTCTTCCGCTCAATAGCCCTGAGCTACTTTAGATACTACTGTTAATTTCTAATATCTTCCTCTGTTTTGAAAAAAAAAATACCTGTTGTTTAACTTTACTGTCGAATTGTCTGGGTTTTGTAGGTTAGTTCTTTGCTTGCTTACTTGTATATTTGTTTGGGACAGGGCTTTACTATGTATTCCGAGCTGACCCTGAACTCACCAGGTAGCCCAGGCTGTCCTCAAACTCAGTCTTTGTGTGGTAGCCTCCAGAGTGGTAGAGTTACAGGGGTTTACTACCATGCCCAACTACATACAGTAAGACTGTATGTTTTGTCACCATCTGGTTTGATTTCCATTTTCTCAGACCTAGAATCTATATTTATCATTTAGATGACCCTGCGGTTGTTAGAGTTGGTTAAGTAAGGACATTAATGCAACCTCTTATGTCATCACTCATGCATCTTTAATGACCCTCCAATTGATTTCCAAGATGCAACTGTCTGGCAAATCATGATGGAGCTTTAAATAACAGTCTCCAAAGGTCTCTTGTTAGCTTAATTCTAGGTTTTTTGACATAAAATTGTCAAGTTAGTAAAGTGTAAGTCTTCTGAATTTAAGGGGTGGCTAGATTAGCCTGAAATTTTCACCTGAACTGGTTCGTTTTTTCTAAAACATACAGATTGAGCATACTTAAACCTGAAAATCCAAAATGCTCCAAATTAGAAATTTTTTGAACACTGTGGCACAGGTGACAAATTTCCACATCTGACCTCAAGTAATGTGTCATAGTCCTAACACAGATACACTGAAAACTGCGAAATTACCTTGAAGCTACACGTATGAGCTGCAGATGAAACAACAGAATTCTCTGTTCCATACCTGGGTCTCATCTCCAAGATTCTGTACGATTCTATGCAGATAAATCAAAATCAAAAAACAAAACAAAACAAAAAACAAAAAACAAACAACAACAACAAAAAAAACAAAAACAACTTCTGGTCCCAATCATGTGGGTTAGGGAACTCTTGACCTGGATTTCCAAAACAGAGAAAAGTATAGAGCGATATATAATAAACCCCAGCTCCTTCCAAGATATTTTGTACCATGTTTACTTTTTAAATTCTTTCAGTGATAAAGGCATTAAACATCTCACTGAAAACCTATTATGTGCCCTCCTCCAATATCATTCTGCACTGTGTAGAGCAGACACACACGTGCTGGAGAGCCAGTTCTCTGCCATGGCATTGGGGGAGAAATCTGGGCTTGATCATGATTGCCAGGTTCTATGGCACAAACAGTCCTATCATGTATCATCCCCTCATATAGTAAAAACCAGAGACAGGGATGTCTTAGATGTCAGCGTTCTATGTCATCAATGAAGGAAGAGTAGGAAAGATGGCAGGACCAGTTCATATAGACCCGTTTTTCTGGATCCATGTTTCATTGTAATTCACTATCCGAGCTGGGTTTGTTTGTTTTCCTGGTTTGTTTTATTGCAGTGATAGCATCCATGTTTCTGGGGATGGTACCCAGGGTCTCACACGTATTGCTTGTGTGTGTTCTACCACCCAGCCTGGGGGTAGGGGGTTTGGCATCATTACAGATGTGTTTATTTGAAATATATATGCTTTCTCTTGGTTCAGACATGGCATATATACTCCGTATTTTTTCACTCAACATCATTTTTTTGAGCTTTAATCTTCTAGTTTGTGTGACCACCCTGTGACTCTTCCCAGAGTGTGCCTGCATTTTGCATTGGGCCAGTTGCCACAAGGATGACCCTTCTTTCATTCCTGTTGCTGGCCACCGATATTCTTCTGTGACTTTCCTGGCCATATCCATCACCTGCTCTCACGGCGGATTTTTCTTCTCTCCTCTCACACCCTTATAAGGGTTGTTGATAAATTCTGTGGCCCACAGGAGTGGCAAGTATCTCCTGGGGTGAGATATGCCCTTTGTCTATAAAGTGGCTTCTCAGAAGACAAATCCCACAATTCACAACACAAAATACACTTTCAAAAGTAGGACTCTTTGGGGTTGGGTATTAAAATTATCTCCCATTCTTGGGTGATAAGTATATTCTTTTTTTTTTTTTTCAGACTCCTAAAATCTTGCTTATTACATTTGTTTTTTAATCTGCCTGGAACTGCTGATGGTGGACTCTTTGACAGTAGACCAAAGCTCTGATTTCACATGCCTAGCCAAAGGTCCCATCACAACTGATTGAAATACACAAATTCTCCACACTAAGCTGCACTTCCTGTCCTTTGAATGCCAAGTTTACATGGGCGTGTGGGACTGAGTCCTCTTTAGTCTTCTTTTCCCACTGTGCTGGTGCCATGCTGCCTTCAGCAGCAAGTCCTCAACTCTGATTTAATTTCTCTTGACTTAGCCCTATCAAGTGATTTTGTTATCATTTCATTAGTTTTTCAACATTCATCTAGTACTCCATTGGTATCTTTATAAGTCTAAGGTTTAAAATGACAGCTTTACATGACTGAGTCATTGCATCTATAGCCTTGTGCCTCTTTGACCCATTGTTTATTTACTTACTTATTTTTGAGACAGAATTTCATGTAACCCAGGCTGGCCTAGAACTCACTATATAACCAAGGATGACCTCAAACTACTCCTAATCCTTCTGCTTCCACCTCCCACATCCTGGGATTCCAGATATTCATGAGATTCCATCTACTGTTTAAAATGTCCCATAAGAGTATTTAACAAGTTTTCTCCCACGTGATAACATGCAGCTTTAAAAATTCACTCCTATAGACCTTAAAATGCTAATACCATTTCGACTAAAATTTTTTCCTATTCTTTCTCTCTGTATTCTCAGCTAGGTGCTTTGGATTCTTACATACGTTGTCATATCTCCAGGCTTCCCCGTGATGTCTAACGATGGCTTGTAGATGCTGCTAGAACTCTATGGTGTCAATCTGAAAGTGAGGTGACATATTTTGTTTCCTTGTTCAGATCATCTTCCCTTTGTGTCCTCCTCTTTCCCCATTGCTCTGAATTGACTACACACACACATACACACACACACACACACACACACACACACACCACACACAGCTTCACTGCCTAGTCTTCATTCTGGCATCTTCAGAAGCATTTCTCTATTTATGAACTAAGCATAGTGAAACTTAAGAGACATCTCTCCATTTTGCTAGAGCTTTCAGAAATATTGTGGGTATTGAACATTACTGAATGAAGAGTTTGGCTTTAATAAATACCATATTCTTTCCTTCTGTGCATATTGGGTGAACTTCATTGGCAGACGTTCTAATTTGAATCATACACATGTATCATTACTAGAATAAACTCCACGTGCCCATGATGCTTTCTATGTTTGTATACTGATGAAATATTTTACGCTTGTACATAAAAGATGATAATACTTTTGTTCTTTTGTTATCTTCCTTTCTATTTTGATGTATCATCAGATTTAAATTTATACATCTCTCATCATGAAATCCAACTGAGACTTCATTTTGGTCTATGTTTTAGTGGCCACATCTCTTACTATATAAACCTACCAACCAGCCCTGAAATTTTTGGTTTCTGGAATAAATCTCCAAATGGACAGAAACTAGGTTAGTTAAAAGAAACCACTTGAGCACGAAAACCCCAAAGCTTTTAAGAAATTGTATTGCCAACCACTAAAAAAAAAAAAAAAAAAAAAAAGCCCAGTACTCTTAGAATACAGAAAAGTTGTCTAAACTGTAACTTGAGTCTTTCTTTTAGGATGAATCATGAGGAAATGCTTGGATTTCTCAGCAGATTAAAATCATCAAAGCTCAAAGTGAAAATCTCCTTGTTGCTTTGGATCCTTGTCTTTACTCAGTGTACCTCTGTTGAGCCTCTAATGTATACAGAAGCAGGACTGGGTCTTACAACTCAGAAGTGAATGGCAGCACCCTCATATGGAAGGGCAGTGAGCCACATACCCCAGGAAAGAAGAGGATGCTCAGGAGGAGCTGAGGGCCATGCAGCTACTTCTGCTCAGGGGTCTAGTGAAATCTTCACAAAATAAGCTAAAGATGCCTTAAGTCCAAACAGTTAGCTTTGACTATGCTTTTTTTTTAAATTATTTTATTAGGTATTTTCTTCATTTACATTTCAAATGCTATCCTGAATGTCCCCTATACCCTCCCCCGGCCCTGATACCCTACCCACTCACTCCCACTTCTTGGCCCTGGCCTTCCCCTGTGCTGGGTCATATAAAGTTTGCAAGACCAAGGTTCCTCTCTTCCCATCGATGGCTGACTAGGCCATCTTCTGCTACATATGCAGCTAGAGACACAAGCTCTGGGGATACTGGTTAGTTCATATTGTTGTTCCACCTATAGGGTTGCACACCCCTTCAGCTCCTTGGGTAATTTCTCTAGCTCCTCCATTGGGGACCCTGTGTTCTATCCTATAGATGACTGTGGGCATCCACTTCTATATTTGCCAGGCACTGGCATAGCCTCACAAAAGATAGGCTGTGCTTTTTAAAAAAAATGTAATTTTAATGCAATGTAATGATTCATTGGAACATTTAACAAAGCAGAGAAAGGTGGGACAATTTTCATTTTAGTACATTTTCAACAACCCACCTCAGTGACTCTCTCAGCTTTGTACACTGGTGGGAATCCTTTTGTAGACCGGTTTCTTTCCTGTCAGCTAGAGTTAAAGGCTAATGTATCTAGTCATGAGTTCCAGGACAGTCGGGGTTGCAAAGGGAAACCCTGTATCTAAACAAAACAACTACAAAAGCCTTATGTATCAGTGAGCCTTTTCCCATTCCCATGTGCACATGTGTCCCTGTGGAAGCCACACATTCAGAGTAGTCAGGTAGTGGGAGAAGGAAGTGTTGTCTAGAGTCTGTGCCAGGCAAGAGGAAAGGCCTTTCCTGACCCTTCAACGTAAGGCAGTGTGACCTTGAAGTCACAGTTCCTCCCTTCAGGCTCACAGCAGAGGTCAGAGAAAGCATCACAGAGAATACTTTCTTGAAAGAGAACAAAGCTGTTGCTCTTTGTCCACTAGGGCAAGTTCATGGGCCTGAGCTCAAGAAGGAAGTAATAGCATTTCTTGTCTGTGATCCCATTCAAGAGAGAGGAGGGATTCAGAATAATTAATTACTCAGGGTAAAGAAAATAGACCCAGACCATGAAAGCAAGGTGCCTGAAATCTGATTTTAACTCCGAGAAAACTCGGACACTCCATCCATCCTTTGTCTGACCTTTGTGTCATCCATCCTTTGTGGCCCAGTGCTATACTGAGGCCATCTCTATGGTCATTATTAGCCTATTAGACTGTAAATTGGGGTGACCAGTCCTGTTCCTGGTAATTGGTAATTGGTCCTACGGCACACGCAAACATATAAGCACACACACACACACTGTATCTTACAGTCTTTCATTCCTTCCCTGTCTTCCTGAATCCCCACATTCTTCAATGTTCAGCAACCCCCAGCCACAATGGCTTCCTTCCCACATCTTACACAAGAACATACCAAGCTCATTCTGTCTTTGACTTGAGGTCTCATTTCTTAAATGATTTCTCCCAAGCCTCTGCATGCCCTCAACTATCAATCAATCAATCAATCACCTTCTCAGAAAACAAACTTTACGAGCCACCAATTCCCCCTGCCTCAGTTTCTCTCCTTTATTCACTTCAGATTACATGGCACCAGGTGGCACTGGTTATTTTATTAACACTGCCTAGGATCTAGCTCCCTCCCTGCCCTGTGGTTCTCAGGCAGTGAGTGCTGGTCATTTATTTACAAGTGAGGCCTGTCTAGAGCCAGGATGGGGACCCCAATCACTTCTTCCTCCCAGTCAGTCTCCACTCGGAAAGTAAAATCAGTGCTTAGAGGGAATGCTCGAAGCATAGAGTTTAGAACGTGAGGAGTTGTGCATAACCAAGGAGTAGATCAAGTAAACTACGATACAGTGTTCTGGAAGCCTCTCAAAAGTCTGATCTCCCCAGAGAGAAGATTGATATTGATAGGCCCGGACACAAACCTTCCAACCAGAGCGACCTTTCCTTCAGTAACAGAACAGGAACCCCAGCAGCCTTGTCTTCAGCTCCTCTTTGTCTCTTACCTTCTCTCACCTCTGCTCGGTACTCAGAACCCAGCGGCTGCCTTTCAACTGCTGCTCATTTAATGACACCCATCTTGCTATATAAATAGCAACAATACAAACATCTGAATGACACTTGCCAAAGTAAAAATAATCTTACAAAAGAGATGTTTTAATAGGAATACTGGAGGAAATGTTTGTAATGACGACTATGGATTTGAAAGTGATCGGGTGACTCATTCAGTGTGGTTTCTGACTCCAGCAGACTATCAAAATACAGTCACCCTGGTCTGAAGAAGCCATTAAAATATCACCCCATCTCCTAATAACATGGTTTTGTGGCTGCTTTGTTTTCAGTATATTTTACCCTAATAGATTACAGCAGGTTGAATTCAGAAGCAGGTAAGAGAACCCAGCTGAAGTTAGATATGAGAAACGAACAAAAATGTAAGACATGCTCCTCTGTTTTGTACAAACTGTCATGAAGGAATGTTTATATTCATATAGTTATCTTCTGAATAAGTTGATGATAATCAGTTTTAATTTCTAGTATACACACACACACACACACACACACATATATATATATATATATATATATATATATATATATATATTCCATTTTAAGAATATTTCAGAGTATAAATAGGTCATGCCGAATAAAATATTTGAATGTCCCTACCTGAGAGTGGGGGTGACTACCTGATAATCTCCATCTTTGCACGGAGATTATCATCAGCATCATGGTGTCTCACTTGTCTTAGTAGGTGTCACTACTGCTATAACGAAACACTGCAGCTAAAAGCGAATTGAGGACAGGAGGGGTTTTGTTTTGTTTTTTTGTTTTCGTTTGTTTTTTGCTTACAGAACCTGAATCACTGTCTACTGAGGAAGCCAAAGCAGGAACTCAAACAGTGTGGGATTCTGGAGGCAAAGCCAAAGCAGAGGCCTCCCTACCGTGGAGGGAGGGGAGCTACTGACAGCTTTGCTCATTGTGGATTGCACAGCCTGCTTTCTAATAAAACCTCGACTGCCCATCCAGGGAAGACCCCACCCACCATGGACTTGACCCTGCCCCATCAATCACTAATTAAAAAAATGCCCAACAAGCTCGCCTACAGCCCGTTCTTGTAGAAGCATTTTCTCATTCCCTCAGATGTCATTAGCATCATGCCGAGGAACGAGAGCTCAGCACGAGACAATGAACAGCCAGAAAGCATCACCATCACTGCTGCCATCAGCACCATCAGCATCAGCACCATCAGCATCAGACCATCACCACCATCATCCTATCCTTGTACTCCCTAACAGAATATTCCGTGCATGTGAAATAAGAATAGAAGAAGCATAAGGACACATCCAAAGAGCAGGCTCAAACAAAAACGACCCCAAACCCTTCAAACTCAAGAGTATAGTGGTAGAAAATTTTAAAGGTGCCAATAGATGAGAAATTAAGTTAAGATCTCCTAGGATCTGAGCACAGAGTCTCAGAGTTATGCTAGCAAAGCCAAAGTTCTAAAAAACCTTACAGAAAAATAAGAATTCACATAGAGGATCAACTGGAGAGAAAGGTGGTACTAAATTCTCAACAGCAGAATTTTAATTCATTGGGCTCCGTGAACATCCTCAGAAAATAACTCCAAGCCAGCGCCCTGTGCCCCATGGTATTACCAGGCCAGCTGAAAGAGGACATTTTCTGAAGAGGGAGACTCAGAGCATTGGCGTCTGGTCACCCTCACTTAGGAAGCTTCCAGAAACTGCCTTCTCTCAAAGGAGAGAATCTGTGAAAATGGTAGGAAGTAAGACAGCCAACACAGGAGGCAAACCAGGGTGGTGGATCACCAAGAGAGTCGCAGAGCTGCGTGAGAATGGTCCGTGATGGCAGAAGAGCAGGCCACAGGCTCCAGAACAGAAGGCCCCCACAGCATACCCCTAAGAATGGCGCCACAGAGGAAATGTTTGCTTGCCCTAAGCTTTACACAGCGTTTGGCAGTGGATTAGCAGGGTATACAGAGAAACGTGGAAAGGAGAAAGTTTTTGTGTCTTTTTTTTTTTTTTTTTCAAATGACACGGTTATAGAACTGTATGAAGTAACAACCATGGTTTGTTTTCTTCCACCCATCTGCATAGAGGTAAATGACTTCATTAATCTCGTACCTAACGATATGAAAACAAGTCATCAGTCCTGGGAGAGATTATTTTAAGTCCAGGGACATCGTGGATCTACATGAAAGGGAAAGGAATCCTGGTTCCTGCTGAAGCTAAACTAGGAACATCATTTCCATAGTATTCTCATTGTCATATTGAAGAATACATCTGGTTAGGAAGATTACGGGCTCGAGTTTCATAAAATGAAAGAAACAACAGCTAAAAGTGGGAAAATGACAACCTATCAGCAGCAGGCTTGGCAACAGTGAATCCTTCTCAGCAGAAGCCGTCGAGAATGCGAAGCACAAAGCAAGGAACCTCTTTATTCTAATTCCCGTAGAACTGTTTGTCTCTAAACTGGTATTAAATATATAGCACATAGCATCTAAAAATAAGCACCTGACTGATATTAAGCTACACATTATTGTAATGTATAAGAAATGTGACTTGGAAATGTGTCACTTAGCCAATAATATCTAGTAAGCAAGCAATTCCACTTTCAGAGTTTTGTGTAACATTGGGAGATGAAATGGTTAAACTGATAGCCATACAATACAATGATCCTGCCACCAGAACTTAATGAGTTTCCATCTGAGCAGAGATAGTTCCTCTCTAGGTGTATCTGTCCTTTGAGCAGTCTTTCCTACGACCACTTCCTCTGTTGGTAATGTCATTAGTATGAGTTGAGCATCTTATTTTTCAAATGCATCAGTAACTCATTGAGACAGGTACCATAGCTCACTTTGCTTGTTGATGGGTGTGGGTGTGGGCGTGGGTGGGTGTATGTGCTGTGTGCCTTAGACTGAATGAGTACCTAAGCACTTCTTCGATGGATGGATGGATGTGCATGAACATTTTGACACTGATGACGGATGTCCAGGATACTTAACTCCTATGCAGGCCTTATCTCTGGTGGGAGAACCACGGGTCCACTCTGTGTCTAAGTTCCTGCTCCACCCATGACCTTGAAAACTATTGTCTAAGCCTTGGACAGAGTGGCAGTAGACCTGTGACCCTATTGCCTGATTCCTTGTAAATGCCACTGGAAAGGTCAATTTTAAGTTCCACAAAATGTCCTAAAGACTACAGCCTAATACTTCCTCGCTGTGTGTTTTGTTTTATTAGTGAACTTCTTCAAGATCTAGAAAACTGTGAAAACGATCCTGTGGCCATAGCGGAATGTTTTGTGTCCAAGGTAAGCAGAAAAATTCATCTTTTCAGGGCCAACCAAGGCAGACAGAGAGTGCAATTTATTTTCATTTTAAAGTTAGAATAAATGGTTGTTCTACATTGAATTAAGCTAGCCAACAAATCATGCACTTTTTTTGTTTTTGTTTTCATAGGGGAGTGTGTATGTGTGTGTGTGCTAGATTTTTTATAGGAGAGAGAGAGAGAGAGAGAGAGAGAGAGAGAGAGAGAGAGAGAGAGAGAGAGAGGAGGGAGGGAGAGGGAGAGAAGGAGA
>NC_034610.1:28633197-28638215 GCF_900095145.1 Mus pahari
GAGAGAGAGAGAGAGAGAGAGAGAGAGAGAGAGAGAGAGAGAGAGAGAGAGAGAGAGATTAGCTGTAGTATGCCCAGAGTGTGTATAATGATTGGATAATGTTATCTATTCCTTTTTTGGAAAGATTTAAAATTTAAGAGGAGAGAATCCGGAGTAGAGAATGTAAAGAAAAACAAATCCATATAACATACCTCTAAATCCATTCAAACACACACACAAGAAACTACATGTTTTGCGTGTGATATGTGTGGTACCAGTATAGTCACTGCTGTTACCCCTCAACGAGTAAAGAGCAGTGTAGCCAACTTCCTGCAGCTTAAAAACACCCTGAATTTCCTATACTTTCCTTATCTGTCATTGGTGGTATTTACAAAAGTACAAGACATGAGCTTGACATGAAGCAAGTTCAGGCTCTGAACTTGGAAGTCTGTCACGCTGCAATATCCTGGGCAGCCCACAAGATGCTGCCTGGTGTACACACACACAACCTCCTGTCTTATTCGAGTTTTCCTTTGGAGCTCTGGAAAAGATGGATCTAGAAGAACTCATCTTGCAGAAAAACCTCACGTGATTTCTGAGGATGTACGAAGGTCTGAAGTGGACCAGGTTGAAGCAGAGTTCATAGCAATGCTTTGGAACCGACCATCAATTGGCACCTCATTTAGAGCCCTGGAGGCCAAGGTGGACTAAGATGTTGCTTCATAGGGTTAGTTCTGATGGCCGCAGACCCGTCCACGTGACTAGGAAGTCAAACCTAATAGCTGCCTGGGTTTGATGGAAATCACTAAAAGCTAATCAGCGGGCCCGTGTATAACTCTTCCTGTCTTTTTACAGCTTTGTGTGTGTTCCCATTTAAGATGTGGGTGCAGACGTGATTACACACACACGGGAGGGTTTTTTTCACTGCTGCCCACTTTGTAATGGATTCTTTTATAGGTAGGAATTTTTAAAAGACAAAGAAAACAGAAACAAGAAAAATGGTGTAAAAACAAAGAGATAGGCTGAGCCTTTCAAGGAAGGTATGTTAAAATAAGTACTGCACATGCGCAACACTGACATTTTCGGAAAACTTTCAGCTTTTACTACTAACTGTAATCACGAGCTGATTAAAGAGTCTCCAGTGTTCGCTTAACTCTGGCTTAATTATTCACATAAAAGTTTGTTTATGTGCCTCCCTGCCAACTCTCAAATCTCATTTTTCACTGTAATATTGCCAAGTTTAATTAGAAGACCGACTTCAGCACTCGGCACTTTCACATGGGAGCCGGAGTCCGGAGGGGGTGGCAGCCTCCGCACTGCCCGCTTCTCACTCAGCACCCTGACATTTAGACGAGGTGTTTTGCTGAACTGTCACCGGCTGCTCTGCTCTGAGAGGAATGGAAAATTGCTTTAATTGAGAGGTCATTAGCAGAAGAGGCAGAGCTGGCAGCCGATTTTTGCTCTTATCTGAATCGCCGGGGCTCCCACACAGAGAGTCATCTTTGACCTGGGTTGCTTTCGGAGTACGCGTAGGCTAAGGAAGTCCCTAGCCAGAGAAAGAAAACACTGTTTGGTCTTCCTGACTGCTTCCAGATGGCTTGAGGAACAGAGCGAAGCCTTCACTACTGGGCCTGATGCCCCATATCTACTGATCTATAATCAGGGCTGTGGAAGCGTCTTGAAAGGCTTGAGTCTGTCCTCAGATTGCCTGTTAGCCACCATCGTGCTCATCCCTCGTTGGACTGTCACTAGGGCTTACTCTGGGCAGCGTGCAGGAGAGATTGAATGACTTCCGACTTCCCCTTATCTTCTTCTCCCTCAGTGCCCCGTCGTCTCCCCCGAAGGCTTCCCTTCCTTCATAGCTGTGGAGAATGAGCACATATACACAGAAAGGTGCAGCAAATACTCGCTACATATAAATACATGTATGTACACAAACAACATATACACACACTTGCCACATATTGGAATTATCATCAAGAAGTCGCTAGTGTTGAAAACTTATGTCAAGCGACTGGCCGCATGTGCTACATATGTACTGAGTCCAGGAAAACCTCCTTGAAGTCAAAGACTACAAGGGAGAGAGGGATTTGTGGCAGAAAAGCACTGAGATCCCACAGGCTTCTTTTCCCTGTCACACATTCAGCAGCCGTTAGGTGTCCCGCATGCTCTGTTTGGCAGCGCTGTTTCTTTCTTTTTTTTTTTTAAAGATTTATTTATTTATTTATTATATGTAAGTACACTGTCATCATCTTCAGACACTCCAGAAGAGGGCGTCAGATCTTGTTACGGATGGTTGTAAGCCACCATGTGGTTGCTGGGATTTGAACTCCAGACCTTCGGAAGAGCAGTCGGGTGCTCTTACCCACTGAGCCATCTCACCAGCCCTGGCAGCGCTGTTTCTTATAGCTTGGGTTTTTGCATAATTCCCTCATTTCTGCATCCCCTCTAATTAGAAACTGAAAAAGCTGAATAACTAGAAAGCCGTATCTGCTTTTTCTAATTTGTATAATGTATTCCTGTAACTGCATCTTTAAAAGGATTTGGACTAGCATCATACAATGACTAATGACATTTAAGCATTAACAGGCCTAGGGACTATTGGGTTGTTGTTGTTGTTGCTTTAATAAAACCATTGTTTGCAAAGTGTGCTGATCCTTAAACATCTAAGGTCAAATCTGCATTTAATCCTCTATTAAGGATATGCTACTGATGGAGAAATCTCTAGAACAGGAACAGAATCAACTGTGACAAAATTGGGACTAGTATATATAGGTTGACTATATGACTATATGCAGTGTATCTTCATGGAGGCCATCGTTTTCAATGTGGCATGTCCCATGATCCTAAATATCTCAATGTGTGAGGAAAGGTAGCTGGATATTCTTCTATCCCAGAGTGAGAAAAGACCAGACACTCTGAGTCATCGAGACTCCTGGAAAGCTCTCCTGGAAAGCTCATGTCTGCTGTGCACTTGCTGAAGGACCTGGGCAAATCTCTTTGCTTTTTTTCTTATCCCTGGAGCCAGGACTGTCCTGCACAGCCAATAAATGTCTAACTTAATGTCTTAGGGTTTCCATTGCTATGAAGAGATACCATGACCAAGGCAACTCTTATAAAGAACAACGTTTAGTTGGAGCTGGCTTTCAGAGGTTCAGTCCATTATCATCATAAAAGGAAACATTTCAGCGTGTAGGCAGACATGGCGCTGGAGGAGCCAAGAGTTCTACCAAGTATCCTATCAGACTGACGGAAATTCTGTCAGTTTATCCTGTGGGTAGCTTTCTGGAAGAAGCGCAGTCAGAAGAAGATTGTCTTCCAGTCAGCCAGGAGGAGGGTCTCAAAGCAACACACTTCCTCCAACAAAGCCATACCTACTCGAACAAGGCCATACCTCCTAATAGTGCCACTCCCTGCCTGGGCCAAGCATATTCAAAGCACCACACTCGATGTGGAGAAGCCATTTAGAGGGTACAGTGGTACAGGTGTTTGCCATATGACTTGTAGATCCATGGAATCTATACTTTTTCAGGAAAAGCAACAACAACAACAACAAATCAAGCTCTTTATAGTCTCCAATGCTTAGAAGTTGACAACTGATTTAGATCTTGTGAAGTATTATACTGCAAAATGTGCTCTGTTTAAAATGCTGTTTGGGAACAGATTCAAATTGGCCCAGAAGCTATAAGGAGGAATCTGTACAAATCGAGTTTTTAGAAATTGGAATTTACCCTGTCAACCCACCAATCCTTCTTCCAGAGAGCTACCCGCCGGATAAACTGACAGAATTTCAGTCGGTCTGATAGGATACTTGGCAGTAATAATTGATCCTCCAAAGACTAGAGACAACCTAAACAAAAAGCTGCTTGAATAATCTTTTGTATATTCAATCAAATACTGAAGTACTGTGGAGCAATGTAAGCCAGTAAGGAATGCCTCCGGAGACTGCTGGGGGTGAGGGGAGGGGCAGTTAAGTATGCAGAGCACAAGTGTCTCAAAGCGAAGCGTGGTCCCTAACTGAAAACTCCATGGTCCCTAACTAAAACCTGGATGGTGTTCCATCCAGCAATCTGTATTCATAAGCCTTTCAGTGGAGTTCACTCAAGCTCCATCCTACAGTGTGATTTGCTTATCTGATAAAGGGATGTCTGTGTTTAAAAAACAGGGTAACAGATAAGATTAAAACATAAGAGGAAGGAACTGGATGTGGTAGCAGGAAGCTGAAATCCCCAGAGGATCAGCAGTTCAAGGTCCTCCTCAGCTACAAAGCAAATTGGAGGCCATTTGGGGCTCATGAGACTTTTTTTTAAGTTTTTTTATTTTTTTATTAGATATTTTCTTTATCTACATTTCAAATGTTATCCCCTTCCCTAGTTTCCCCTCCGAAAATCTCCTATCCCCTCCCCTCTCCCCCTGCTCTCCAACCCACCCACTCCTGCTTCCTGGGCCTAGCATTCCCCTATACTGGGGCATAGAACCTTCACAGAACCAAGGGCCTCTTCTCCTATTGATGACCGACTAGGCCATCCTCTGCTACATATGCAGCTAGAGCCATGAGTCCTACCATGTGTTTTCTTTGATTGGTGGTTTAGTCCCAGGGAGCTCTGTGGGTACTGGTTAGTTCATATTGATGTTGCTGCTATGGGGCTGCAAACCCTTTCAGCTCCTTGGCTCCAACTTGTAATAAGGACACATGCTCCACTATGTTCATAGCAGCCTTATTTATAATAGCCAGAAGCTGGAAAGAACCCAGATGTACTTCAACAGAGGAATGGATACAGAAAATGTAGTACATTTACACAATGGAGTACTACACAACTATTAAAAACAATAAATTTATGAAATTCATAGACAAATGGATGGATCTGGAAGATATCATCCTGAGTGAGGTAACCCAATCACAAAAGAACACACATGATATACATTCACTGGTAAGTGGGTATTAGCCCAGAAGCTCAGAATACCCAAGATACAATAAGGTCAGGTTTCTAGGTTCACTTAAAAAACCTGCTTGTGGACGTTGTACATCGTGGTGCGNA
>NC_034610.1:28638221-28642604 GCF_900095145.1 Mus pahari
TNCGCACCACGATGTACAACGTCCACAAGCAGCCAAAGTGTGGATACTTTGATCCTTCTTGGAAGGGGGAACAAAATGCCTATGGAAGGAGTTACAGAGACAAAGTTTGGAGCAGAGACTGAAGGAATGACCATCCAGAGACTGCCCCACCTGGGGATCCATCCCATAAACAACCACCAAACCCAGACACTATTGTATATGCCAACAAGATTTTGCTGACAGGATCCTGATATAGCTGTCTCCTGAGAGGCTCTACCAGTGTCTGGCAAATACAGAAGTGGATGGTCACAGTCATCTATTAGACGGAGCACAGGGTCCCCAATGAAGGAGCTAGAGAAAGTACCCATGAGACTCTTATTTCAACAAACAAAACAAATTGAGAAAAGGAAGGAATCACCCAGAATGGAACAGAATGAGTTAACTTCTCTGAATATGGATTTATTTGTAAAACGAGCTCGGCATCTATATAACTCAAAAACCCAAACTATGGCCTTATAAAACGGGCTCTCTATACCAAGAGAAATATGAAACAGACACAAAAGGGTGTTCATACAGTTAGTAGGCAGTCAAGCAATGGACATTCTAATTGATTGGGAAAGCGCATGGTGGCCAAAAATGCAGCCAACACATATCTATGGTGACGTGTCTGTTCTTCTCCTATGAAAATTATAGAGTGTGCTATGGGATAATGCATGCATACTGATGCCGGTGCCCTGGAGATGTGAAATTGCCAGGAGAAGTAAGATATAGAAGAAGAAATGCTCCAAGCTAATTAAACCCTGTGGTCCAAAGGCTGGTCACCTTTATCCCGTGTTACCCTGATTCCAAATGCTTAGGACCAAAAATATGTCAGATGCTTTTAGATTTTGGAACTTTTCATATATATAATACAATATCTTGAGGAAGATATGCAGGTGTGGACATGGAATGCAGGAAATCCTCCATGGCACCTAGGCTGAAATGATTCTGTGCTGTGTTCTCAGTGCAGCTGAGTCTTGTGCTACTCATTGTAGGAGTTCAGCTGTAAGGTCATCTACTTGTTGCATCATGCTCATTCTCAAAGATCTAGATTTTTAAGCATTATGGGTTTCTGTATTGTATTAGTATGTATTAGTATGGACCGGGCCTCCTTTAAAATCACTTAGAAAAGCCTGGCATAGTGTTGCATACCTTTAATTCCAGCTCTTGGGAGATAGGTAGGTGGATCTCTGTGAGTTCGAGGCTAGCCTGGTCTGCAAAGTGAGTCCAGGACAGCCAGGTTTCCATGAGAAACCTTGTCTTGAAAAAACAAAACAAAACAAAACAACCCTTAGAAAAGCAATATTTCTAGCTTCATCCATTGAAAAGCCCTAAAAACAATGATTAAGCCGGTAGCTAGAGTTTCCCTAGTAGCAAGACATCCTAGACTGGTTTCCAAACACTGCTTCCAACTGAGGCTCAGGACTCTGGGAAGCATGGGCGTGGGTGGTTGGAAATACAAAAGATGGTAAGGAGTGTCTTATCACACATAACACACGGAGCTCCCGGAGATGACCGGTCATGTCACAGACATAAAGAGGCCAGTATGAGAAGAGAAGAGGAATTTTTTTTTCCCCTTAGTTAAATCATTTGAAGTGAGAAGACCCTGTTTTAATCCAGATCTTTTGAAGTGTGAAGATCCACCTTTAATCTGGGCCACATCTTCATCTAGCAGCTTATGTAAAAAAAACATGGCAGAAAGAAACTTGCTCTCATTGCCTGCCTGCTCTCACTCTTGGACAAGTCTATTCTTTCACTGGCATTAGAGCCTACTTCTTTGGGATTCTGGAGTATGCCTAAGACCAGTTAAGACATCCAGACTCAGCCGGGCGTGGTGGTGCACACCTTTAATATTGGCACTTGGGAGGCAGAGGCAGGTGGATTTCTGAGTTGGAGGCCAGCCTGGTCTACAGAGTGAGTTCCAGGACAGCCAGGGCTACACAGTGAGACCCTGTCTCGAAAAAAACAAAACAAAAAACAAACAAACAAACAAAAAAAAGACATCCAGCCTCATGGGCCAAATAACTACCACATTCTCTGACCTTCTGTTGATGTTCAGAGAGCCATTGTTGGACCAGCTAGACTTAAGCCTGTAAACTGTTTTAATAAATCACCTTTTAATAGGTAGGTGTGTAGATAGATAGGTAGGATGGATGGATGGATAGATAGATAGATAGATAGATAGATAGATAGATAGATAGGCAGGCAGATGATAGATAATAGATTAGATAGATAGATAGATAGATAGATAGATAGATAGATAGATAGGCAGACAGATGAGAGAGAGAGAGAGAGAGAGAGAGAGAGAGAGAGAGAGAGAGATTCATTATATAAATTCTGTTCCTCTAAAGAACCCTGATTAGCACAAACAATAAAGACAGTTAATTGAAAACAACTGAAGCATATTAAATAAGTGTTTCTGTTTATGAATTTATAGTGGCATTAAAAATCAGACAGATTCTTTATGGGCTATTAAGAAAACAATACATTATTCTGAGAATAATGAATAAAAAAGGAATAACTGAAATAGAAACATCACCATTGGTAGCCTCTGATAGCAGACCCATCCAGGAATCCCCAGTGCCTGTTACCATCACCAAAAAGACATCAGACATCGCAGCTCCTGATGGGAGCATGGGGCAGCCCTGCGGTGCACCCTGCCAAATTATAAAACCTCAACCCCAGCAAACCTCTGTTAACCCTCAGGAGTACAATGAACAGAGTGCAGAAAGGGGACCGTTGTGTGTCACCAGGACCCCAGGGACTTTGACCATGTGGGCAGCATGAATGGTCTGGTTTCTCCAACAACTAAATCGCAAAGGGAGAAACGGTGAAGAGGATGAAACGATAAATGGAGGGCAGAGGATTTGCCCGGGATGCCAAGACTCCATCCAGTGCTACAAAGCAAGCAAGCAAGAAATCACACAGCTGACCGATCACCTTTGCTTTGTATGAACCTTCTTTGGGCTTCAAATCAAACAATGAAACATGAAAGAAGAGGAAGTCAGGAAAACATGGGAATGTCAGTAGTTACTGGCAAACGTTTTATCATAGAATTCTTTTAAGTCTGATCATAACATTGTGATGCCTATTGACTGAAATGCTTAGTGACAGGGCCCTAGAGAGATGTCACAGGGGTTAAGAGCACTGGCTACTCTTCCAGTGAACAAATATCTGTAACTATTGTCCCAAGGGATCTAAGGCCTACTTCTGGGCCCAAAGGACACCATGCTCACATGCAGCATGTAAAATCCTTGCCGACAAAACACCCATACACATAAAAAATAAAATCTTTGGAAATGCTTAGAGACATGTAGTAAAATATTTATAAGTGGCGTTGATATGTTGTCTAAAATTTGCTTCAGAGTAATGTATTGGGGACAAGAGGAATAGGTAGGATATAAATCTTGAGGTAATGATTATCAGGTTGAATGGTGACTACCTGAAAAGATACCATGCCACCATCTTCTCCAATTTTATATATGCTTAAAATAATAATTCTATATGCTTAAAATAATTTCCACAATGAATATGTATGTATGTATATATACACATATATATACACATATACACAAATATATATATATATATATATTTTAGTACTACTTGAGTTTAACAGAGAAGATTCTAAATAGAGAGACCAGGATTAAAAATTAAAGCTAGCAACACCAGAAATAATTGTCTTAGAGTCAGCTGTGAATCCTGCATGAAACTGTTTAAGAAGTTGGGAAATGTGGATTTCCAGCAAATACCCTGTGGCTCTTGGTCAGTTTTTGTAAGATCCAGTTGTTCTTTGGCTTGAGCCACTCATTCTGACTATTGCCCAATCAGAAATTTGAAACCTTAACTCTCGCCTACACTGTCTGTGGATATATTTCTTCCTTTTGGCAGTATAGACAATCAGAAAGAAAGAAAGAGAGAGAGAGAGAGAGAGAGAGAGAGAGAGAGAGAGAGAGAGAGAGAGAGAGAAAGAGACTGGTTAGCAGGTGTCACCACCGTTTTCTGGTTTATTCATCCCAATAAGTAACTCAGCAGGGTCCCTGCACTTTTCCCTGAGGAAAATCATCTTTGCCAATTTTATATAACTGATAGAAGTGCAAAAGGTTCTTGCTGTAAATGAACCAGGGTGATGAGTTAGCCTTTGTTCTTCCTTCCTTCCTTATCTTCCTCTCCTTTCCTCCTCCTCTTGCCCCTTCTTCCTTCAACACCTTCCATTCTTTCCTTCCTTCCTTCTTCATCCCTTCCTTCCTTTTTTCTTCTTTCCCTCTCTTCCCCTTCCTACCCTGACTCACTCCTTTCCTTCCTTCCTTCCTTCCTTCCTTCCTTCCTTCCTTCCTTCCTTCATTCCTTCCTCCTCCTCCTCCT
>NC_034610.1:28642750-28656606 GCF_900095145.1 Mus pahari
TCTCTCTCTCTCTCTCTCTCTCTCTCTCTCTCTCTCTCTCTCTCTCTCTTCCAGGCGGTCTTGCTTTGTAGTCTAAGCTGACCTCCAGCTCTTCCCTGCCCAGTCTTGCATCATCATGGTTGACTCAACAATTCATTTCTTCTCCCCCGCCCCCCCCAGTCCTCAGAAGGAAAAGGATAGTTTCCTGTCTCTTTGTAAAATTCATGTCATCCTTCTTCAGTAAGCACACCTCAGTGTGTTCTATTTCTTCCTCTTTTGAGCCAGTGTGTAGCACCTGTCTGATTTCCTCCTTAATAGGTGAAATAAGGTAAGAAACAATGCATGCCAGTGAATAGACTTTGTTCTCAAGTCAATAGGTATTATCTGTCCAGCCCAGACATATTATGGCCATAGATGTTATAGCCCCTGTCCTGACTACCAGGGCCCAGACAGATAAACAGAAAGCATCAGTAACATCTGGTCAGTGCTCCCAGACAGGTAGATGCTGGGTCCGGTGGATGTTCACAAATCCTCCATAGAAAGAGTCGGCTCAACTCACGAGCTCGAGGAAGGCTACTTGGAAGAAATACAGCCTGGATTCGTCCTCAAGGCAGGCCCAGTGACTATGCTGTAAGAAGGACAAGAGTGACCACAGTCAGGGAGAGCTACATATGTAAGGCTTAAGAGTATGTAGCAGCCTCCTGATCTCCCATACATATGCCAACATATTCTTACTGTGTGATGTTTAGCTATAACCTACCTATATTTTCCTGATGTATGCACACCCACAAGATGACAATAAGCACCTTGGGGCAGAAACTTTATTTTCATCCTCTTCCTAGTTGTCTTCAGATTCACTGGGACCCAGCAAGTGTTTATTGAACTTAAATGATTTCAAGATAATGTGAATTCTGGGTAAAGAATAATGAGCATGGATCTGGTCACACGGGTTCAGGGGGTAGACTAATGCAATTGGAACAATAAAAGCCTGATTGCTATTTCTTATGATGATGTTGAATGAATGTTGTTGGATGTGCTTTGGGGCTCATGAAAATCTCTTTTGTTTCTTTGTAGAGTGAAGAGTTCCATATTTATACCCAGTATTGCACCAACTACCCAAGGTATGGCTTGGAAAGGAGCAGGGCTCTTTTCCATTGATGATTGTTTTGAGTCATAACATGCAGTGACATACTTCCTCCAATAAGGCCACACCTACTCCAACAAGGCCACATGTCCTAATAGTGCCACTTCCTGGGCCAAACTTATTCAAACCACCACACCACCCCTTCCTTCTTCCCATCTTATGGATGACCCTGCTGAGGGACCCATGACAAACTGACTCCACAAGGGTGCCGCAGCTGATGAATGGCCCACTGAGGATATCAACCAACTTGCTCCAGCCTCAGGCCATCTGCCACCATATTTTTTTTAATGTTTTGGAGCTTTGTGTGAAGCCATGATCAGCAGGCTCTTACACCCAAGCCTGGGGAATGACTTGCACGCTCGTAGTCAATGCTAGCAGAGGTGGCCCACAAGAATACAGTATACGGTAGAATTCTTGCAACAGCCGAGGGAAGGATGGACAAACACTCCACCCTCCAACACAGGAGTAGCTTAGAAAGACTAGTGTGTCGTAAGAAGCCTGAAGTTCAGAATTACTTAACAACAACTTCCCATTGTAATATTTTCCTGTAAACAATGGTCAGGGTGTGACACCATGTTTATTCATCTGGATGGACAGCCATGCATTTCCCGGGTTTCTCTTAAAAACAATCCCCCCCCCAGCACGCGTGTATACACACACACACACACACGCACACGCACACGCACATGCATATTCAGTCATGTGTCACAATCCTCATCTATAGACACACCCATAGTTTGCAGGGTTGCACTTAAGCCTTGTTCTTTTCTGATGCAATGTGAGCTATAGAATGCCCCAACTAGAGCTCATGGTCCTTAATCCAAAACACCACCCAGCGGAGAAAACATAGAGTCAACTCACAGCCTCTCCATAAAAGTTCTTCCCAAGCAGAAGGGAAGATGCTCAAACAGACAAATCAGTAAAGCTCTGGGTCTGGTGATCAGAAGGGCTAGCTTGGGAGGGTCTGACTGTGCGCATTTCACTGTAAATATACTATCCAAAGACATAACCGCACTGTAGAAACTTTTTTCCAACCACAAAGTCAGAAGATTTTTCTGACTTACTGATCAAGCACCACGCTTTGTCATCGTGGCTGTTTGGGGACCCCTGCGGAAGCAGAACTCCTGTGTGGAAGGAGGATTGTTAAGAGCTCGTCATCCATGTGGCGCTATCCCATACTTAGTGCAGATCTGCAGGGACTAGGAACCAACATCCACAAGCAGTTTGTATGCTTTGGAGGAACAGAACCCAAATAAATGCATCAGCGAGATAGCATGATAGGGGAGATTAGATACCTAATTGGAATTAATATGGAATGGACTTGGTGACATGCCGTGGAAGCTAGACACAAAATAATGAGAAATAACCCAGTGGGGATATTATTCCTAAGCTAAGGACAGTTTCCTGGAAAGTATATATCTTGATTTTGAGTCTGACTTTAAGGAAACCCCTGTTAACAGGATGCTCTTAATGCAGAAGGCATGCCCAGTAATTGCCCTGGGTGTGGCGTCAGTGTCCACAAAGAAATAATCCCATGCCTGTCCCCAGGTAGTTTGCTCTGACCCTGAGATTCTATCCTCCCTGTCCTAGCAAGCCAAGAGTGCTACGCTTTTTATCCCCTCTTGAGAAGCAGGCTAGTGATTGTAAATGTGGCCAGTGTGCCTTGGCAAGTGACTTCTTTCTTCCTGCCAGTCACACCCTAGTGATTTCACTGTGAAGAGGCACAGGTCCCTCCCTCCTTCCCCCAGGGACAGGCATAAAGGAGGTCAAGCCATTGTCTTCAGATTCCTGCCCTATTTCTAAGATTTCCAGGAACCTAGCGTGCCATGTGACCTGACTTGTAGCCGATTCCAATCTTGAGCAAGAACTTGGGCAGTCAGTTAGCCACAAGGCTACTGAGCAGCTGCACCTAATGCCAAAGGACTTCAGAGAAATGTCCCGGTTTTTATGAATTAGCATTATTAAGCAATATTAATATATATGATTTGAGCGGATAAACCAAACAGCAGACCACGCCAAGGTGATTCCACGTGAGAGGTTTATTAAGCAGGGATGGGGAGCAGCAAAGTGGGTAGAAGAGTAGAGAAGAGAGAAAGAGAAGGAGAAAAGGGGGAAGGGGGGAAGAGAAGAAGAGGAGAGCGGGGGTGAAGAGAGGAGGAGAAGAGAGCGAGGAGGGGGTGATCCCCTAATTTATACGGAGAGTGACATCACACCAGTGAGGGTGGGGACTGAGCCAGGTGAGTTGTGGGATTGAGGGTCGTTGTCCTGGCAATGCAGGTCTAGTGTCACATGGTTGGGCCAGGCCTTGCAGTATCCTGGTGCTAACACCGGTCATACGATGAAGAGTTTCAAAATCAGGACTCAAGGGAGAAATAAATCTGTCTGATGGGCTATCTTCTAAAGCAGATGTGCAGAGGATTCTACCAGCTTCACGGACACCTTAATTACAAGACCTCCACTTAGCGCCATTCTAAGGAGTCTTCCATTCTAAGGAGTCTTAGTTTGTTGTTTGGCTCCATCTGATTGTCTCAATTAATTTTGAAAATATAGCAAAGACATGGAAAGACAAGAATAAAATGATTCCTGCCTGCATCCAAGTTATACCACATCAGGATTTTAATTTTCACAGGTGTGTTTGATATCCCATCCTATTAGCTAACTTGATGTGAAAGGAGATATGAGTTGTTTCAACTCTTGCTCTAAAAGACATAACTAACCTGGACCCCTGGGGGCTCCCAGAGACTGAATCACCAACCAGAGAGTGAGCATGGGCTGGACCTAGGCCTCCCACGCATATGCAGCAGATGTGCAGCATGTTCTTCAACTGGAGCAGGGGCTGTCCCTGAATTTGTTGCCTGCCTACGTGCCTGAGGACCCTATTCCACTAACTGGACCACCTTGTCCGGCTTCAGTGGGAAAGGACTCACCTAGTCCTGAAGTGATTTAACATGGGTGGGGGGGGGAGGAGATGCCAAAGGGGAGCCCGCCCTTCTCAAGGGAGAAAATGAGGGAGGGGGTTGGAGTGAGGATTTGTGTGAGGGGGTACTGGAAGGTGAGGGAAGCTAATATTGGGATATAAAGTAAATAAATTATTAATAATAAAAAGATGCATTGGGACTGGGGGCTTTGGGGGCTGCAGAAGGGACTCTAGCACCCTTTTGTGAGACTATTAAAAATAAAGGGGGGAGATGTTCAGAGTTTCGCTGAGAGAAGTCACCTCTGGGAAAGTTGCACAGTGGTACACTTCACAAACCATATGGGCAGGGGAGGAGGGGGGAGGGTGTGGGGTGTGGACAAATGCCCTGGTGGGAAGCCAAGTCTTTGCTACAAAGGAACTGTTTTGTCCTAATCCAGGGACGCTGATGTGCCTTATAACCTGACTTGTGGGAACTCAATCCAGATGTGCAGGATGAGCACTGTACAAAGACATCTGGATGGGGCATGTGTCGGAGCTAAAAGCCAATGCTTGTGTCTCTTGCCCCCCCCCCTCCTGATGTGGGGCTGCGAGTCCACGGTTCTATATCTCTGAACTCAATTCCTTTTTCTAACTCAACCCACGCGAAGGACACCTTTTTAAAACTTGCCCTGAGGCGTCCTAGCGGGGATGACTCTGTGGGTCAGTTTCAGTCAGGGGCTTGCATCTAAACGAAAAGCAAATCCATTCTCCTTTGTCCCACCCATTTTAGGATATTTCCACCCAGAGTCTGACATTTAAACCTCAAACACCCACCTAAAACATGGCATCACCATGATGAAAAACATGCCCTTCTCTTGCAGGTCTGTGGCCGTGCTAACTGAGTGCATGAGGAACGAGATACTCACCAAGTTCTTCCGGGAGCGCCAGGAAACTCTGAAACACTCACTACCCCTAGGGTCCTACCTTCTAAAACCAGTTCAGCGGATTCTCAAATATCATCTCCTTCTTCATGTAAGTCTCAGCCTGTGCTAGAACATTTGTCAAGGGATGGGGTTTGAGGGTTTGTATATAACTTTTTTGGGGGGTGGGGGTAGGGGAACACCAGAAACTGCTGTGTTCATATGGAAACATTTTTGCTTTACAACTGACTGCTTTCCTTTGAGGAATCGGAGATCTGTATACGCTGGGTTTTACAGCCCCACTGATGGCAGCCAAGATGAAAGATTCATTTAAACTTGGAAAGTGACAGTACTGAGGAATGACTCGTGCTGGACAGGGTCGGTTTCAAGCAGGGAGCTAACATCTAAATGAAGAACGCATTCATTTTCCTGTTTTATTTCCATGAGACCCAATGCAGTGGGCCTCTGTTGTAGATTGGTACCCATGTGAAAGAAAAGAAAGTGCTCAAGAGTAGGGAGGACAGATGAGCAGGGACAGGGAGGATCCCTGAGGAATGTGGACGATCCCTGAGTGGGGCTTAGCCTCATTTCTCGCTATTAACCTTTCCTAATGGCTTCCACTACTTTTATAAAACTCAAGGAAAGGGCTGGAGAGATGGCTCAGAGGTTAAAAGCACTGACTGCTGCTCTTCCAGAGGTCCTGAGTTCAATTTCCAGCAGCCACATGGTGGCTCACAACCATCTGTAATGGGATCTCTTCTGGCGTGCAGGCATATATGTAGGCAGAACATAATAAATAAATAAATAAATAAATAAATAAATAAATAAATGTAAAACAAAACCAAAAGCCCTCAAGAAGACTTTTGAAATAAGATGCACCTAGATGTCAGATTCTCCTTTCTCGTCCTCTAATGAAGTTCGAAAAGATGGCGAAAGTTTTATTGAAGATAATTTGTGATAATTTTGGTTAGCTTTGCAGTGGGGGAAAGGCAGAACATCAGGCTTGAGGTATAGAGCTCTGTGGCAAGTCTGTCTGCCTCCAGATCCAATAGGCTCACTGTGGCCTATAGGATAGATAGACTTGCACAATCAATTAATAAATAAATAAAAATTTTAAATAAACGGATTTTAATCCAAAGCCCCATTTTATCAGCATGCCTGATATCTCTCCCATACAGGTACTAATCAGGCCCAACCCTGTCTTGCTTCCAAGATCAGACAAGACCAGGTGTTTTCAGGGCAGTGTGACCATTGACTGTGTGCGGTGTCTCTTTTGAAATGATTCCAGGTTTCTAACTGGGGCAATTGTTCTGGTTTGCTGGATTCACATGTGTAAAACTTTACCAAAAGTTTGTCTGCTGGCTTAAGTCTCTCATCCTTGGAGGAAGGCCTGTCATCTTCTGAAACCATCCTGGAAAGAGTTCCTTCATTTTTAAGTTAATTCTAAGAACCTTCCAGATTGAGTGGATAAGTTTGCTAAATCAGTGTCTTGACAGTTGTTGAAAAAGGAACACCATCCTGAGAATACATCTCTCCTCAACTGTGTTAATGTGACATATAAGATATTGTCTTCTAGAGGGTCAGGTAGCCATCAATCAAGAAAAAAAAAATCTAAGACCTCAGCCCCTGTAAGTAATCAAGATACCTAGTTGATATTTATAATTTGATATATGTAATTTGATTTTTACAAATGACTATTAGTGGAGGGGAAAGGGAAGGATGGAAACTGGACCAATTCCAAATTAACTT
The DNA here is from genome assembly GCF_900095145.1 of Mus pahari. Lineage (NCBI taxonomy): Eukaryota > Metazoa > Chordata > Mammalia > Rodentia > Muridae > Mus > Mus pahari. The sequence continues at coordinate 28,649,439 of NC_034610.1, forward strand.
CTTATTGCCCCTGAAGTATCTTTGCTATTACACGTAGCTTAGAGCATCCCTCCATAATTCATATCAGTTCAGAGCTGAGCCACAGGCTCACATTCCCCACAGGTCTATCCCTGAGAAGAGATGAACTCTGACCTTAATTTTATAGTACATTTTCCTACAACATTTTAACAGGTGGGCCTGACAGTTTAGGAAGAAAATGTAGATCCTGCCCTACAGCCAAGCTAGATTTAAAAAAAAAAAAAAACAAACAAAAAAACCTTGAATAGTCAATGTTTAACAGCATTACTATAAAGTAGTAAGATTAGGCCTCAGGATTATCCCAAAAGCTCTAGCGTCTGCTCTTTAGATAATTAGGCCTGGCAGAAGTCATAAAGCATCTAACAGCCAGTCTCTTACTTCTATAGCTAGAGCATCCTTTAGCATCTGCAAAGAGTGATGCCAGGTCCCTCCAAATACTGAACTCTGGAGATGCTCAAATCCCTCATACAAAATAGCAGAGAACATCACAATGAAACCTGTTACTGTAGGTACTATGTTTTTAAAAATAATAAAATAAAAAACAAGGGGGGGGAGGTGGAGAGATGGCACAGTGGTTAAGAGCACTGACTNCTCTTCAGTAGGTCCTGAGTTCAAATCCCAGCAACCACATGTTGGCTCACAACCATCCATAATGAGATTTGACTCCCTCTTCTGGAGTGTCTGAAGACAGCTACAGTGTACTTACATATAATAAATAAATAAATCTATAATAATAATAATAATAATAATAATAATATCAGAGAATTGTTGCAAATAATTCACCTACTTTCCCTATGTATGAGACTCTAAATAGCCTCTAAGTTGCTGCTATTATCTAACGTAGTGTAAGTGCTGTGTGTTCAGCTATTAAGTTTGCTAGGGAATATGATCTGCATTGATGGATGGGGAACCTATGGATCTGGAAGCTCCCTATACTAATGTAAGATTACTCGTTTTAAGAAGGTATTGCTTCAAACTAGTAAGCAATTATTGAGGCTAGAGATGCAGCATAACAGTAGAACTCTTTTCTGGCCCAAAAATTTGGTCTCTAGTACCAAAAATAGGAAAAAGAATTTTCTGACACCATTGGCCTGTTAGGCACAGTAGAGAAGATAAGAAAGCAGAAAGACTGGTGGAATCTTCGGTGTCTGGGGGCTTAGCAGGAATAAATAATTATAATATGGGTTGAACCGTCTCTCCTCTCCTTGGGATTGTGAAACTCCGCGGTAAGATGTATGGCAATGCAAACTGCTCTGATAGCAGTCGGAGAATCGCCTCTTGAACCTTGAACTCTTTCATCACACTGAATGACTGTCAGAGAAGCCCCCTCTCTCTTCTTCTCCCTCCCTCCATTCCTTCTTCTATCTCTCTCTCCCTCCTTCCATCCTTCACCTCTCCTCTCTGGTGCTAAGGATCAAATACAGGACCTATACACATACTGGACACATACTCTATTACTGGGCTTTGAACACGATGTCCCCCACATAGTTCTAAGTAGTATTTTTATGTCTGTGTGGGTTTTGGTTGATTAGTTGGTTGGTTAGTTGGTTGGTTAGTTGGTTGATTAGTTGGTTGGTTAGTTGGTTGGTTAGTTGGTTTTTTGACACATGGTTTTTCTGTGTACCTCTAGCTATCCTGGAACTTGCTCTGTAGACCAGGCTGGCCTCATACTCAGATCTGCCTGCCTCTGCCTTCCAAGTGCTGGGATTAAAGGCCTGCACCCACCCCCACCCCCCACTGCCTGGCTAAGTAATATATTTTTAAAAGAGTCTTGTCTGTGAGACTGAGAACTATATTATTGATATATTATATATATATATATATATATATATATATATATATATATATATACAGTGTGTGTGTGTGTGTGTGTGTGTGTGTGTGTGATAGGCAATCCATTTGCCTCACTGAGTACATGAAAAAAATCTAATAATAGTTTATTTTTATTTTTTGAAAGGAAATAGAGAATCACCTTGATAAGGACACGGAAGGCTACGACGTTGTGCTGGATGCCATAGACACGATGCAGCAAGTGGCCTGGCACATCAATGACATGAAACGGAAGCATGAGCATGCTGTCCGCTTGCAGGTGAGCACACAGTCAGATGACAGCACCAGGCAGGTGCTCTGACACGTTGCTGTTTTCCAACATGTCAGATTACACACACACACACACACACACACACACACACACACACACACACACATATATATATATATATATATATATATATATATATATATATATATATGTATTCAAGGCTGCATAAATAATGTTCCTCATTTATGATCCTCCCCCCAGGTCTCCCTGAAGATGGGTCAGGACATGAATAATGCCAACCGTCCATTAGAGTAGCTACATAGGACAACTTTTATTGCTTTTAAACTAATAGTTTTCTTATAGCTACTTTGATGAGTCTGAGTAAATATGAGTGTCCTGAGGCTTTATTTTATGTCATGACAAATCAATAATTCTTGCTGAAAACAGTTTCCTCTAAACTACTTAAGGACTTCTAAAGCCCCTGTTCTCTCTTGCTAGTTTATACAGAACCGTGGCATACAGTGTAAGGAAAGTCTCGGGGCGGGTGATTGAATTGGGAGGCTGGAGGGCAGCTCCTTTGTATTTCCCTTGACATGAGTGCTAAGCGAGTTGTTTCAGTCTCTTCAGCTTTAAAATCTGACAGCCCAGTGACAGGTTTGCTAAGGTCCATCCAGCACCAATTTGAACCCTAAAATCTCAGGAACCTTTCTTCCCACTCAGGAACTTTTGATTATGTTCCTGACTCCTCAAAAAATGAAAAATAAAAAAATAAATAAATTAATAAAAATAAAATAAAAAAGAACCACTTAAAAAACAAGGGCTCAGTGGTTAGGAACACTTGCTCCTCTTACAAGGGATCCAGGTTCATTTCCCAGCATCCACAAGATGGAGGCGCACAGACATCCACAGTTCCAGTTCCAGGGGATCTGACACCATCTTAGGACTTCATGAGTGCCGTGCTCACCCATGATGAACATACAGACACCGAGGGAAGCAAGACACACATACACAGAGAATAAAAATAAATCTTAAAAGAAAAAGCATATGGTCCAGCAGCTCGTTCCAAACATGCTTGAGACTCTACAAGTAGGACAGAAAGATGCAGTGAGAACCCACAGCAGAGAGCTCCAGTCAGGGAAAGATGCACCTTTCTCCTCCTGGGTCAGAAGAAAGTCTAGATTCACCTGCAAACAACCAGAGTTCGGTGTGATCTCGCTGCCTCAGAAGACGAAAACATTCTATTTCCAGGCATTTTTGTTGCTGTTGTTGTTCTTTTCGAAGCATTAACAAAAAAGTTTCATTGTTCAAGTTTGTTTTACAAATATAATATCAGACATCTTTCCTATAGTCAAAAACGACCAAATGGCTCATTTTTCATGCTGTCTCGATCTGTGTGACATTCTGAAGATCCCACTAAATCAAACCCTGTCTCAAACTTTACTCCATTCATACCATTTCTATTTGTAGCCAACAAAAGTAATTTTGTTTGTTTGATTTTTCGGTTTGGTAGTAGGACAAATCGCTTCTCGGCCTTTTGGCTAAGATCAAGTGTGGTAGTAAGACGAACCCAGACACTTGCACAAGCATCACACGCCACTGCTGAGCTACACGCCCAGCTTCCCAGTGAAGACGTTAACCATCTTGTGGCTTTTCTTAAGTGGTACTTGTGAATATCTTCAGTTTTCAAAGTCATTGAAGGCAGCTTCCTTAAAATTTTGATGTGCAACAAATCCTAAAGGGATATCTGTCGTATCACTAATTCGTATTTTCTAAGTTCCACGGAGAGCTCTCAAACAGTGGCAAAGGTGTGTCCGTGTCCTTTCTAGATAAATGAATTCGAAGATGGGGGAAATCCTGAGAAAATGCCTGTGGTTTTGCACAGGCTTCAGTTTTCAGTTGTGTATGGCGTGGACTCAGTTTGTGAAAAAACATCCTGAAGTTAGACACTGGAGGATTTATAATCCAAAGAGGGGAGGCTGAGACAGGTTAAAGGAGGAGCCCGGCTAAGATGGCGCTCCATGTTGACCGCCTTGTGACACCTTTGAAAGGTCAAGCTGCAGCCACCGCCACCAGTGGCTATGACTCTGGACCATTCAGGCATGACAATAAGCCCCTGGCAATTCAGCAACTAAAGATTCCGTTCCCTTTGGATGACCCTGGACTGATAGCCTTACCCCATAAACCCAGATATGCCAGCCACCATCCTTGAGATCCAGCAACAGGCCACTGAGTGTGCGATACCTCGCAGCTTGCCTGGTGTTTCATTCTGAGAATTTTTTACTTTCTATCCAGGAGATCCAGAGCTTGCTAACCAACTGGGAGGGGCCTGACCTCACCAGCTATGGGGAGCTGGTGCTTGAAGGCACCTTCCGCATCCAGAAGGCCAAAAAGGAAAGGACTCTCTTTCTCCTGGACCAGCTGCTGCTCATCACAAAGAAGAGAGATGACACGTTTACATACAAAGCTCACATCCTGGTGGGTCTTCATGGGGTGGCATGCGAGGCCTGGAGGTGGCTGTTTGTGTCCCATGTGTACCTGATGCACTGTGCTCTCTGCTGCAGTGTGGCAACCTCATGCTTGTAGAAGTCATACCAAAAGAACCGCTCAGCTTCAGTGTCTTCCACTACAAGAACCCCAAGCTTCAGCACACAGTTCAGGTAACAGCCGGGTGGGAGGTCCCCAAAGGGGAGAGGTGTGCTGGACCCAGCCGCCATCTCTATGTTGCCTCATGACTCGCTATTTACATCTCCCCTGGTAGGCCAAATCCCAGCAAGAAAAACGTCTCTGGGTTCTGCACCTGAAGAGATTGATTCTGGAGAACCACGCAGCAGCATCGAAGATCCCAGCTAAGGTGAGAGAGAAAAATCAGCCAGCACACCATAATGTAGAAAGGACCCGGGGGAAGAGGGGGGGGGGTCGAGTCTAACAGGAAATAAGGCCTAGCTTCACAGTGGAGCCTGAAATCCCAGCGTGTGTGTGTGTGTGTGTGTGTGTGTGTGTGTGTGTGTGTGTGTGTACCATAAGGAAGCTTATAGAGAATAGATACTGGAAATCACCACCCCCCATTCCCCACCTCCACCCCTACCCCCACCCCCCTGTGTTGGGTCCCGTGGGAACAGCGGGAAACCAAGCCCAGTTTGGCGGGAAAGGAATTTACCAGCAGAGAGCCAGCTGCCCGCCTAACCCAGATCTGTTTGCAGGCCGTGGGGAAACAATAGCGTTGAAAGCCAGGTGGCTCCGGGGGCAAAAGGACAAAGTGTTCAGGTCTAGCCAGTGAGGGCAGGAAGGAAAACACCTCCTGCTTTCTTGAAGGATGAGGAATGTCCTTATGAAGTTGGGGAGGGGGAAGGGCGGAACCAGGCTGAGACAACAAAGTCACAAAACCAGAAGTTGACACCCTGTTCACCAAACACAGCTGGTGTTGGGACAGGAGGACCAGGAAATGGGGCAGGAATGCGGCTGGGGAAGTAGCCTAGGGAGCCGAACACAAGGCGCAGATGCAAGACCCGGTCACCCAGGCAAAGGGAACAGATATCGCTCTCTGAGATTGTGCTTGAGTTGCAGGAAGACCTCCGGGCTGGGAGTTAGCCAGACAGAGGTGGCCTAACTGGTTAGATGGGAGCGGAGGAGCATCTGGCGGGTCAAAGGAGGTGGAAATTCAGGTTCTGGCAGCCCAGGATTAGGAGAGGCAGTGAGTGATTGAGGCCCTAGGGCTTGACAGGGCCCACAAGAATGTATAAAGGAAACAAGGTTCCCCGGCTCTGAGAAGGGGAGGAGTAATGGGGGAGGGGCTTGTAATGCGGGAAAGCAAGGGGGAGGGGTAAAGGGAAAGGCTTCAATGGAGATGTAAAGCGAATTTAAAAAAAAAATTTATTGGGGGAGGAAAAAAAGACAAGGAGTCTTGGGAATCCTGGCAAGTCACCTGCTGGGGGAGGGGCACCTGGAAGACCAGAAAGAACAGCAGGAACCCAGTAAAGAACGGGAGGGGACAGCTGGTGAGGAAGGAGGGGACAGAAGAACCTCCACCTTGAGAGGGCAAAACAGATGCAGAGTCTGGGTTCGACGACTGGGATATTTGCAATGGGTTGAAAGAAATTAGAGAACAGGCTGGTGGGGACTGCCCCCCCACACACACACACACAACACACCCAAAGTTCAAAAAGATGCAGTTTAGAGAACAACTCATCAAAGCAAAGCTCGCTATCTGGGTGGAAAACACAATATAGGTTTCTGAGGTGTCTGGGGAGACTAAGAGCCAGGCGGCAACAGGATGCGGAAGAGCAGCTTGTCAAGGGAGGTGGAAGGAATGGGGCCGTAAGCACAGGGATGCTAGAAGAGAGTCTGGCGGGGAACTGAGGAGAATTAGGAAATCATGAAGGGTCAGAGACACTGCTGTGAGGGACGACACAGGAATAGGGTTTGTCCTTGAAAATGGAGAGAGTCAGATTGGATGCAAAGGAAGATGATCCTGTCACTGGAGGTGACTCAGGTCCCATCTGGAAGATGCCAAAGACCCGACTGGGGCTGCTGTGTGAATCAGTTTCATGGCGTCATAACAAACCACTTAACAACTGCCCTAAGGGAGTATGGCATCCAGGAGTTCCTCTGCAGGGAGGGGACAGGTGGAGCTGGGGAACAGAGAACTCGCTGCAGTGACTGTGATTCCAGGCTGAGCAGGGGAAAGAGACTTCTGGTCTGTGGTCAGCTGGTTCAGCGGGAAACCTGAAATCTGTAGTTGAAGACGATCCCTGGTACCTTACCTGAGAAGCAGGGCAACTCTGGTGTGTGCATGTTCTGGGATGGCCTTACCACGCTGCTGTGGAGTAGAGGAAACAGTTATTAGAGATGAAGTAGCAAAAGACTAAAATGGATGGGGTGTGACTGGCCATCTGTGAGGATGGTGGGATGTCTGTGAGTGGTACTGATGGGGAAAATCAGAAGGAATTCTGGGAAAGGAGAGATTTGTCTTTGTCTTGGTTGGTTGGTTGGTTGGCTGGCTGGCTGGCTGGCTGGCTGGCTGGCTGGCTGGCTGGCTGGCTGGTTGGTTGGTTGGTTGGTTGGTTGGTTGGTTGGTTGGTTGGTTGGTTGGCTGGTTGACTGGTTGGTTGG
>NC_034610.1:28657166-28697597 GCF_900095145.1 Mus pahari
TTGGTTGGTTGGTTGGTTGGTTGGTTGGCTGGTTGGTTGGTTGGCTGGTTGGTTGGTTGGCTGGTTGGCTGGCTGGCTGGCTGGTTGGTTGGCTGGTTGGTTGGCTGGTTGGTTGGCTGGTCGAGACAGGGTCTCACTATGTATATAACCCAGGCAAGCCTTGAACTTGGAACGCCCCTGCTTTGGCCTCCTAAGTGCTGGGATCACATGTGTTTTGAAAAGATGTCCAGGCTGGCCTCCAGGATCTGTGCAGAGAGGTGTGTGCTCAAGTGTGAGTTTTACTTTTTCAACCACTGTGCGACAGAAGGGAGCTCCTGCAGAACCGCGATTGCCTTGTCCCATGGTTACTCAGGCAGGACCCTTCTGCATGAGACTTTGATATGCCCCGAGTACTGGTCACAAGAACCCTGGGAAAATCCAGTTGCTTAACAAGACTCAAAAGGCAATTATAGTCAGTTACCGAATGAGACAACTCACTTTGCCTGTCTTCTTCCTTCCATTCTACATATTCCTGACGGCTTTCCCTTGATGTGTAAAACAGTTAAAACAGCCACAATAAAATTATTCTTTTCACCCTAGTTATTAGTCCACTTAGAATCTAAAATGGATTTTAATTTACAACGTATTAATGTATTAACACATAACCATAGTGGTAAGTATACTGTAGTCTTTCTTCACACACAGTAAAATATCTCAGAGACCAGTTCTATTCTTACCCTGATAGAGAAGTAAAAACAGGAGTTCAGAAACAGGAACTCCACTGTCCACATTTTACAACTAATTCAAACCCTATCACCTGGCTTCAAGGAGTCTCGAAACCATGTTTCCCCACTTGAAAGGAAAACAAACTTAATATACTCTATCTGCTAAAATGTTAAAAATAATTCTTTTGCTCTATTTAAGTAGGGTTATTAAATGAAGGTTTTTTTTTTTTTTAAAAAAAAAAAAAAAAGAGATCTTTCATCAAGACTATTCAATTATTTTCTTAAGGCCTTCCAAATGAATTTGTTTCTGTGAAATCAAACAAATGTCTAATGGGACAGTTTAAACAAGAAAGCATGTATACCCCATTTTGTAATGTCAACACAGTGGCTGATTTCTGAATTCTGCCAGCCTCCACTCACCCAGTCCTCTAGCTCCCGAGTGGTCCTTGGCTGACACCTAGTGGACAACGTGGAAAGAATTCTTTTCTGAAATAATTTATAAGATTTAAGAGGGTTAAGCTTTCTTACGGAATATAGCTTTGTTAAAGGAATTTCTTGGAACGTGTCGCATGTCCCATTTATATTCATAGTGTGCAAACTGAGCCACATTAATTGAGCATAAAGATGAAGGGAGTGTTTTCATGTGTCAAATGTTAAAATGGAACTAGAAAACCACTTTCCAGAGATTAAGTTGTCATTTGAGTTTGAAATTAACTCCAGCTATAAACTCAGTATATAATAGGAAGATAGGTATACGAAATAGGTGACTATTTTCTTCAAAATTAAAGTGACTGTTAATTTTTTTTTTCCTGTCTGCATCTCCAATTTTTAATTTTTTTAATTAAGTGTGATCACCATTCAGCCCAAATAGTTTTCCATGATATCACAGATTGCAGCAAATTAGAAACAAAATCATTTCAGTTACTATAACATAGTGTATGTAGATCAAATTATAGTACCCTTGGGGAAAATGTAAACAGCATTGGGAAAAAAGGAATATCACCTCAGCTGATTTCCTCCTCTAAATCAGTTGGTAAAACCATGGGTTAAGACAGCCTGTCCATTTCTAAGCATTAGCAACACATGGCAACAGTAACAACAAACCTCAAAGCATTCTGGGTAGAAATGCGAAGTGTGTGGAGAGAGGAAGCCTCAAGGCATCATCAGGCTCTATTCCCCAGAAGGGTACAGACAGGGGCTGTGGCTGTGCCTGTCCATCGATCCCAATGGCACTGGGAAAGGTAGGTCCTGCTGTTCCACCCTACCGCTGAGAGAGCGCATCCCAAGAGTTGAGAGAGCTGCCCCACGGGTTGTGAAGACACAAATGATTGAACTGCAGCTGTACATAGTGGGCTTGGGTTGTTTTGGGTTTTGTTTTTACTCGCCTAAACAATACAGAATAAAACGATCTGTAAGGCCTTTACCTTTTGGTAAATCTAGAGCCAATTTAAAACTGATAGGAAGACATGTACAAGCTCTGGATGAGTTCTGTATCTCTCTATAAAAGACGTGGGTACCACCGTCTTGTTTGCTGCTGAGATACACTGATGAAAGAAGCAGTTTGGGGAGGACGGGTTTATTTCAGCTCACAGTTCCAGGTTACACTCCATCCTAACAGGGACATCAAGACAGGAACGTAAAGCCACTAGTCACATTCTATCCAAAGTCCAGAGCAGAGAGAAATTAATACCTGTGGGCGACCGCTGAACTCTCTGTCTCTGGTGTAACTTAGGACATAGCCCCAGGGTTGTGACCCATACCAATTAACAAAAGTAAGATACCCACTCCCAGATACAGCCTACAGGCCAACTTGATCTATGCCAGAGGTTCTCAATAAGCTGTAAGCTGAGACCCTTTTGGGGGTCAAATGATCCTTTCACAGGGGTCACAAACCAGATATCCTGCATACCAGATATTTACAATATGAGTCTAACAGTAGCAACGTTATAGTTATGAAGTGGCAAAAAAACATTATAGTTGGAGTGGTCACCACAGCATAAGGGACTGTATGAAAGGGTTGAATGTTGAGACTCTTTTCCCAAGTGAGACTAAATTGTGTCAAATTCACAGTTAACACTAACCATCAAGTCTTTGCTGTATTGTACCTAGTGTAGCCTCCTCAGGATAATCTTTGAATCTCCTAAACTATGTATTAATGCCTAAAAGAAATAGTAAGGGTTTTGTTTTTTTCTAAAATCCATTTATTTAGGTATGATAAGATCTCTGTCATACTTGTTCACTAATTGTATCTACATTTTCTCTGTTTCAGGCCAAGCAAGCAATTCTTGAAATGGACGCCATCCGTAAGTTGTGTTGTTGTTTCCTTAGCATGCCTTTTTTTTTTTTTTTTTTTTTTTTTGGTAGCAGACTTAATTCATTTATTTTTCTTGTGTGGTAGCCACAGCTGGAGCCTGGGTCCTCTGAACCGAGACTCTGGTGTGGGTTTTCACAAGATGATCAGTGAATATTCCTGATAAGGAGACTTGGTAAAGACAGTCTCTTTCCAGAGGTTGGGGGTCAGGTAGCTGTAAATCTTGGTGATGGCATCAAAGATGGCCTTGGCAAAGTTGCCCGGGGTGGCAGTGCCGCTTCTGGCTGAAGTGTAGCAATCATCTATACCGGCCATCATCAGTGGCTTCTTGGGCACAGGAGCAGAGACAATGCCAGTGTCCCTGGGGGCAGGGATGAGACGCACCAGCACAGAGCCGCAGCGGCCTGTCACCTTGCATAGAACAGTGTGGGGCTTGCCAATCTTGTTCCCCCAGGGGCTTGCCAATCTTGTTCCCCCAGGGGCTTGCCAATCTTGTTCCCCCAGTAGCCTCTCCGCACAGGGATGATGGAAAGCTTGGCCAAGATGATGGCCCCTCAGATGGCAGCGGCAACCTCCCTGGAGCATTTAGCACTAAGACCAATGTGGCCATTGTAGTGTTCTCTAGTGACAAATGCCTTGAACCTGGTTCGCTGGCCAGCCTGAGCGCTTCTGCGCTGGTGTTTCTGATGTAGCACACAATTCTGAACATGCCAGCCACCCTGCGTGGTCACCATCCCCTCACTCGCTCCTGTGGCTCTCTTGGCAGACCATCCAGGCTTCTGTTACAGTCCCGAGGGAGAGATGAAGACACCATGCGGTTCTGCACCCCATCGGCTGAGACGGAAGTCGGGTAAGCGGGATGTTGTCATCTAACTGTAATGCGGAGAGGAACAGGGAGTGAGTTCTTTCTAACCGATAGGCATTTTCTGGCTGCTTGTTGTTTGAATACATCTAAGGCTACCTTTAAATAGATAACCAAACAAAAACAAAACAAACAAACAAACAAACAAAAAAACCCTCTAGCTTTTCTTTTAAACACCTCTCTACTTAACTCTCTCGGTGAATATAAAATATGTCAACCAGCCCATGCCTTTTGTCCCAGGCAGAGGCAGGCAGATCTCAATGAATTGGATGCCAGTCTGATACTATATAGTAAGTTCTGAGCCAGACAGATCTCCACAGTGAGACTCTGTCTCAGATGGAAGATGGATGGATGGATGCATGGATGGATGGATGGATGCATGGATGCATGGATGCATGGATGGATTGGATAATTGATTGATTGATTGATTGATTGATAGACAGACAGACAGATACTTCATACAGTTCCTTGCCATTGACAAATACCCCCTTAAGCCCTGTTTGCTGTCGCCGGTAGAAGGTAAACCTTATGACTGCCACACACAGCATACTCAAGCCTACCATTTTGATATGTGCTTGCTACATCAGATGTCATGTAGTATTCCCTTAGCTCTCAGATCCTGGTTTTATATGATATTTACTAAGCCCACTTTCCCTTTTACTATAGGCAAGGAGTGCCAGGGCAGGTAACTGCTAAGATTTCTGCTTTTAAGACCCTCTCTGTGAGGGAGACCAAAAAAAAAAATTTATTTTAAGTAATAAATAAACACCAGTCTCTTTGATAAAGCTTTGGCGTGTTTGGAAAAGAGAGTGGAAAGACACAGGAGAGAGGAGAGAGAGAGGTCTAGGAAGAAGAAAGACGTCACAGAGCCAAAGGCTGGTTGATACTCATGACAGGATGTGAGGCTGAAGCAGGTAGAGCTGGGATTGCCCATGCACTGGCCTAGGACCTGAGCCCAGCAGGGCCTCAGGACAGACAGGTCACGTCAGCAGCTCTACCTGGCTGGAGTGAGGGAAGGAGCTGAGGTGGAAGATGAGGCTAGAGGGCTGCAGATCAGAGCCTGGCCGTGAAGACTCGGCAGGCCATGTACACGTGTAAGGAAGTAGCAAGGTGAGGGAGACCCTGAGCACAGCGGCCACACCAGGCTGGAGAAGTGACAGAGGCCCGGTGACTTGCATCAGGCTTAGGATGCAGAATGGTAGCTCACTAAAAAAAAAAGCTTTTCAGAGTAGGGTGGGGAGGTGGGGAGGAGGTGGGGACCAGTGGGGGGTTGCAGAGAAACTGGTCACTAGCTTGATAAACTGGCAGGGAATACAGGTGAAGTTCAAGAGGAAAAAGTGAGCTCTGACTGAGCAGAGTGAGTTGGCGGTATCCAAAGCATGCTGTGCAGCCTAGAACATAAAGTGCCAGTTGCAGCTGAGAGGCAGCAGTGGGAGCCTGAGGAGTCCTTCCAGTGTGTGGTGGGTTGGTACAGTAGCACCTGGTCTTCTCTTCTGTGACTCCTGACCTTTAAGAGTTTTTCCAACCACTTCAGCAGGGTGAATGGCTGGTACCCAAGTATCCCCGACCACTGATTATTTGGCCACAGCTCAGGGATAGGGGTGTTGCTTCGTTGATAGCATGCTTGCCTTAGATGGGGCTCCTGTCTATAATCCTTCAGGTCTGTAGTCTCTGCACTCAGGAAATGGAGGCAGGAGCATTGGGAGTTCAAGGTCATCCTCAGCTACTTAGCAAGTTCAAGGCCAGCCTGAGATGCGTGAGGACCTGTCTAAGACAAAAAGGAACATTTCCAGAGCTCTGAGAACGTCAATAAGCTACTAACTTATTTATGAGGGGAAATATTGATTTGCAAATGACAGTGGCTTTGCTCTCTCCTCAGAACCTTCCTCGAGATCAAACAAAGTGTTGAAGACCAGCGGTAAGTCCAAAAGTCGAGTTATGTTTTTTTCACTCTTGTTGGTTCTCAGTCAAGCCGTAACAACAGAAGATTGCGTGTTAGATGCATTGTAGATTGGTGGATTTGTTAGCTGAACTGCAGGAAGATTAAATATTTCGGTAAGCGAAAGTGTCTCGATGCAACCTGATCTGACAGACATAAAGTTACTATCTGTCAGAAAAAAGAAATACTAGCAATAAAAATGAGGAAAATGAGATGGCTCAGTGGGTAAGAGCACCCGACTGCTCTTCCGAAGGTCCGGAGTTCAAATCCCAGCAACCACATGGTGGCTCATAACCATCTGTAACAAGATCTGACGCCCTCTTCTGGCGTGTCTGAAGACAGCTACAGTGTACTTACATATAATAAATAAAAATAAATAAAAAAAGAAAAAAGAAAAAAATGAGGAAAAGGACCCTTAAATGTATGTATGTGTATATATGTGTGTATGTATGTATGTAATATATATGCTTTATTTGTCTACACATATATATGCCCCGGCTTCACAGAAAAAAAGTGCCAATAAAATTTAAAGTTTACAAAGTCATCTGCATCGGTAATTAGAAAAAAACTATTCATTTAAATGAGAGAAATGGAGACAAGGAAGCTTATGAATTTGACAGAAAGATACTGCAAAACTCTTTATAGCTTTTTCCTAAGCAAAATTTCATAATTCCCATGTAAGTTCAAAGTGGACATTTGCCCTTGACTCAACAATTTGACCTCTAGGCCCATATAGATGTGTCAGCAAGTATGACTAGAACCCTGCCTGGACTCTTCACAAGTCAGAAGGGCGACTTCTCAAGGGACGAGGCCTTGCTATGGCAGAGGTCAGGTCTCGTTCCACGTGCTCGGAGCACCTGGTACCACTCCTGTGTTCCTCCTGGTATAGAATATTAACTGCAGAAACTATCACAACTCCTGGATAGACCACCAAGCACTATGTGGCGGTCTCCTTCGCTTCATAGCAAGTTCAAGGCCAGCCTGAGATACACCAGACCCTGCCTAAAAATAAAAAGAGTATTTCTTCTTCTTTTTACATGATTAAAGATGTCTAGCTCTTTTTAATTTTATGTGTATCAGTGTTTGCCTACATGTATGTCTATGTGAGGGTGTTGGAACCACTTGAATGGAGTTACAGACAGTTCTGAACTGCCCTGTGGGTGATGGGAATAGAACCTGGATCCTCTGGAAGGGTAACGAATGCTCTGAACCACTGAGCCATCCCTCCAGCCCCCCTCTAGAGCTCTTAAGATGTCAATAAGCTACTATTTCTTTATAAGGAATAAACTTGATTTGTGTTTTTGCACCATTGTATATCTCGTAGAAAGTGGTCTGTTCATACATATGATAGGGTGTTCTGCTGTTGGAAGAAAAAAAAGAAAGAAAGAAAGAAAGTCAGTCTCTAGCTACTAACGAGTGCCTGTAGATTTAGCAGAAACTATACTGAGGTGTATTGCATCTTTATTTAGAAACAAACAGAGCAACTGTGCCTTGCAATAAGATGGGACACAGTAGTTGTGGGATCCAGAATGGTGAACACCATGCTGAACTGTGCTACTATAGAAATGGTTCTCAACCTGTGGGTTGTGACCCTCTTGGCATCCCTCTGTCTCCAAAGATATTGACATTACTGTTCAGAACACTTGCAAAATTACAGTTATGAAGTAGTAATAAAAATAATTTTATGGTGGTGGGGGGGTCACCACAACATGAGGAACTGTATTAAAAGGTTGCAGTGTTAAGAAGGTTGAGAAATTCTGCTCTAGGGGAAGGAATTTGTGGGGAGAGAAGCCCTTTATAAGTTTACATAACTAGACAACTTTTAAAGATGAACTTTGTATCATCTGGGTATCCGTAAGATACCAGCATAAATCCTTCTCAATGACAGGGTCAAGGAGACCTGTGGATAAGACGTCACCTTCATTTACAACCAACCCCTCAAATGTCTAAAAGTCAACAAAAGCTTCTACAGCGGACTCCCGTGGCCCATGGCATGGCTGTTCTTTTTCATGTTTTTGTTCAGAAGTTTGGGGACCTATTTACCAAGAACTGTTGCTCTCAGGGATACAGAAGACAGCTTTGGCTCAAAACATAAAGTGGTCCTGTTGTGGAAAGGGATATAGAATGAATACCTGAGGGACGTTTTTGAAAACAGGACCCAAAAGGCTCAAAGCTCTCAAGTGCCAATTATTAGCAATATGTATACAAGCCATATAAAAAGATGAGATACAAGCCATATAAAAAGATGAGATACAAGCCATATAAAAAGATGAGATAAACTTTAAATCCTCAAACTTCAGAACATTTTTCGGGGCTGGTGAGATGGCTCAGTGGGTAAGAGCACCTGACTGCTCTTCCAAAGGTCCTGAGTTCAAATCCCAGCAACCACATGGTGGCGGCTCACAACCATCCATATTGAGATCTGACTCCCTCTTCTGGAGCGTCTGAAGACAGCTACTGTCTACTTACATGTAATAAATAAATAATTTTTATTTTATTTTTCTTTATTTTTCAGAAACTTCACAAGATATCCAGAAGGTAAGTATGGCCATGTTGCTTCTAAAAGGCTTTCTGTGGACTCCTTCCGCCGCAGCCTCCATCCTTACCAGTCTCGTCCCCAGCCTGAGTATCAACCTTTCCTTTCCATTTTGGCATTCTTATTCAATTTGCATTTTTAGCTATTTATACTTGATTTAAGGGAAAACTAATTCTTTTCAACTCATTCCCTCTCCATTGTATCTCTTTCAATTCAGGCAATTCTACCCATCCAGCCCCGTACCTCACTTCTCTCCTTAGAAGCCATGCCCTTAGGAAGTAACCCTTGCTAATGTGCTTGGTCGCACACTGCCCAGCACCTCTGTTCATGTTAAAGCCAGCCCCTGACCTAGGTATAGCTCCCTTCCCAAAGCACTGGCTCAGGTGACCTCTTGAAGAATGTGGTTCTAAGGCAGGTACCGTAGCACCCAAAGTCCCTGCTACTTGGGAAACAGAGGCAAGAGAAGTGCATGAATCCAGGAATTTAAGATCAGCCTGGGCAACATACTGAAACCTATCTCAAAAAAAAAAAAAAAAAAACACTAAAAATATAAGTACGCTGTCTGCTGATATAGCAGGTGTAATGTGTACAATGAAACTTTGCTCTGCCAAGTTGTATCAAGGCAGGGCTTCTGTTCCTCTGACAAAAGATTAGGAAATGGGAAACACTTCCTAGCAGACCTGTGCTTGCAACCTAGCATGTCTGAGGTGCTGAGTTAAATCTCCCCACTAGAGCTGGAGAGATGGCTCAGAGGTTAAGAGCACTGGCTGCTCTTCCAGAGGTCCTGAGTTCAATTCCCAGCAACCACATGGTGGCTTGTAACCATCTATAATGAGATCTGGTGTTCTCTTCTGGCACGCAGGCTTACATGCAGATAAAATGTGTATTCATAATAAATAAATATAAATCTTTTTTTTTTAAATCTCACCACTAAAGAAAAAGGAAATAATTTTGTCTTATTGAACGTTGTGTGCCCAGTTTTATTTCCTGGAAAGAGGAGCTGTTAGTATCCTGATCTGAGTGTCCACTGGTGAGCTGTCTTAATGAACAAACAATTCCTACAGTATTTATTGTAGTTTCTCGTGTAAAGGCCAAGAATCTGTCTTCCTTATCCATAAGGATATGGTTCTGGGAATCTTTCCCACAAATCCCATTTATATTATGCTTTAGCACAAGGACAGAGTGAGCCTGTTGATAAAGGCTGTATCTTCGTTTAAAAACCCTAGCACTTGGGAGACAGAGGCAATAGGATATCAGTGAGTTCAAGTGAATTCCTGGCCTACAAAGTTGAGTTCCAGTCCAGCCAAGACTACACATTTAAGCCCTGTCTCAAAAACAAAAGCAAAATAAAATAAAACAAACAAATAAAGGACCTACTTCAACATGTCTAAAATTCAGCTTCAACTTTTAAGGCGGTTTCAGTGGCTTTGCAAGGGACTCCTGTTTCTCCCCCCCCCACCCCCCATACTGTTGGTTTTCATTTGGAACCATTTGAAACTTTGTAACTTGATTGATTCACCATTGTAAAATCTATTTTCTGATCTCGGCTTAACTTGGGCCACTGAAGACGGTACCCTGACCTTTCATGCAGCTGTGGTAATCCTAGAGCCAAGCCCCTCTCAGTAACTAAGTAAAAGCTAAGTGAAGTGGTTCCTCTGAGGAACCCTTCCAGCAGTGCGCAACCCAAGTGCACCCAGGAAAGTCCACTCAGGGACTACGATACTAGATGAAGACAAAAGCGAGCAAGGAAAACCAAACCAAATTAAAATCAACCAGTGTGTGGCTTCAGTAGGAAAATTTCATCTCCTAACAACAATGCTCTGGATGTATCCTAAGTGTAAGAACAGATTGGCCTGTTGCTTAACAACAGCTGATACCTTTTCCAGAATTTATATCCTGGACCCCTCATCCTCTGTCTATAGTGACTAAGCTCCTATATAAGCTGGCGTTAAAACCTGGATTCAAATGTATGTCTGCCATTTATAAACATCTCTTGCTAGATATTTAACATTAGCAGGACCCTAGCTTTCAACTTTATAAAATTAAGCTGCTGAAGTCCTTTTCAAGTCAGTTAAAACCAACAATGTCTATAGATCATTTTCTTTAAGAATGTGGCTGTCTCGGTCTTCCTTATGGTGCAATCATAAGGAAAAGATGTGTCTGTCTCCTTCAGGTTTCTAGAGAGGGAAGCTCTTCCCAGCTGACTTCGGCTGTACCTGCCCAGAGGAACCGCCAGCCCGGCAGCGCTGCAGTTATCAATATGCTTCGCGGGGGAGGCGGTGTTAGAAGCCCGTGGACAGATCACCACATCCGGCAGCGGACGGATCACCACATCCGGCAGCCTTTGTTTCCAAGCCGCCGGTCTCCACAGGAGAATGAGGACGATGACGACGATGATTACCAGATGTTCGTTCCGTCTTTTTCTTCCTCGGATCTCAACTCCACCAGGTTGTGTGAAGAGAACGCTTCAAGTCGCCCTTGCAGCTGGCATCTGGGACTCATCGAACCCGCAGAGATCTCCAGCTCTGGTCACAGGATAGTCCGACGGGCCAGTAGCGCAGGGGAAAGCAACGCCTGCCCTCCCGAAGTAAGAATTAGGGACAGTGATGACTCTCAGTACTGTCCCGGGAGAGAACCCCAGAACAGTCCTCAACCAGGAGGAGAGGGAGGGATGACCCCCTTTGGGTCATCTGTAGAGCTGACTATTGATGATATAGACCACGTCTATGATAACATAAGTTATGAAGACTTAAAGTTAATGGTGGCCAAGCGGGATGAAACTGAATGTTCTTTCTCCAAATCATCCAGAGACTCTGTTCGCCCCAAGAGCACCCCAGAGTTAGCCTTCTCAAAGAGTCAGGCTAGCCACAGTACAAGCTCTCTCCACTCAAAGAAAGAGGCAGGCCCCAGTGGTCAAGAGGCATCCAACCAAAGCATACATGAACACCAGGACGTGGAAGAAAACATCTATGACACCATAGGGCTTCCAGACCCACCATCGCTGAACTTTCATTGCAGCAGCCTCAAGCAGCCCAAACGGAGCACCTTCCTGGGTCTGGAAGCTGATTTTGCATGCTGTGACAGCCTGAGACCGTTTGTCTCTCAGGATAGCCTCCAGTTCAGTGAGGATGACATATCTTACCACCAGGGACCCTCCGATACCGATTATTTGAGTTTGCTATATGACTCTCCTCGCTGTAACCTGCCTATTGCAGATAAGGCTCTGTCCGACAAATTATCCGAAGAAGTAGATGAAATCTGGAACGATCTGGAAAATTACATCAAGAAAAATGAAGACAAGTCGAGAGACCGCCTCCTTGCAGCCTTTCCTGTGAGCAAAGACGATGCACCAGAGAGGCTGTTTGTCGACAGCACCCGTGAGCTGGGCAGGAATACAGGACATGTCACATCTATGCTGGCCCTTCCTGCAAGCCAGCCTTTCCTCCCGCCTGGGAAAAGCAGGGTTGTCAGAGCGAGCAGGGCCAGCCGCTCCCTGGATAAAGACATTATTTCAACAGAAGGCTCCTTCCTGAGTCTTAACCAACTCTCTCTGGCCAGCGACGTGCCTCCTGTGGACAATCCCTATGACCTGGCCAACTTCAGCCTGCCCCAGACAGACCCAGAAAACCCTGACCCTGGGATGGAGGTCACAGACAAGACCAAGAGCAGGGTCTTTATGATGGCCAGGCAGTATAGTCAAAAGATTAAGAAGGTAAATCAGATTTTGAAAGTGAAAAGCCCGGAGTTGGAGCAACCACCGTCCAGTCAGCCTAGCCCCAGTCACAAAGACCTGGTGGCCATCTTGGAAGAGAAGAGGCAAGGAGGGCCCGCCATTGGTATGTTCCGTGCGCTGTTCTTCCTTCTCGAGAGTCATGTGTGGTTACAGGCTTCCCAGTTCTAATTGTCCTTTAGAGAGAACACCCCGTGAGGACGCTGCCACTCAAGTCTCAGGACACACAGGCCACAAAGCCACTGTTGACCCTTCTCACTTCACCTCAGTTGGGTCCTGTCCGCTAGAGCATGATTGGGCCTCGGGGTTTGGTGCATGGGTAATATTGCTACAGAGTTGGTACTTTTAGGAAAACATATCTCAAAGGGAGCCTGAAATGTAAAAGAAGCTCTCCATTCTAACCTCTGAAACACACATAAGCACTTCCCTCTGAACCTGCAATGTGTCGGCCGCGAGCAGACGTTCCTCAAAGCTGCTAAGGTTCTGAATCAGCTGGAATCAGGGGGACTCAGTTGGGAAAGTGCTTACGGGGACACAAGAACCTGAGTTGAGCTCCCCAGGCCCCGTGTAAAAAAAAAAAGCCAG
Source organism: Mus pahari (assembly GCF_900095145.1). Lineage (NCBI taxonomy): Eukaryota > Metazoa > Chordata > Mammalia > Rodentia > Muridae > Mus > Mus pahari. The sequence continues at coordinate 28,669,834 of NC_034610.1, forward strand.
CTGTAGTGTGACCTGCCTGTCATTCAAGGCTGGCTAGGCAGAGACCAGGAGGGTGAGTCACTACAGCTGGCTGGCCAGTCAGGCTGGGCTCAGTGAGACCCTGTCTCAAAAGATAAGGAAGTGAGAAACTGAGGATGATATGAGCATACACCTCAGGCCTTTACATGCACAGGAATACACAGCCACAAACACGTACACATAACACAGAAGTGCCCAGTCCTACTAGCAGAGAGGGGGGGGGAGGGAGGGAGGGAGGGAGAGAGAGGGGGGGGGGGGAGAGAGAGAGAGAGAGAGAGAGAGAGAGAGAGAGAGAGCGAGCTTTCTAAAAAGAATTATTTACTTTTATCTTTTGAGTATACCTGTGTACTATGTGCATGCAGTGCCTGAGAAAGCCAGAAGAGGGTGCTGGATCCCTGGGAACTGTAATTAAAGTTGTGAGCTACCATGTGGGTGCTGGAAATCAAACCCAGGTCCAGAGCACTGGCCTGTATCTCCATTCGTATGCATTTTCCCAAACTACCTCATCTGTAATTCATTGGCACCCACATAGTTCAGCTACAACTGGGTACTGTGTCCAAGAGCATCTCATTCGGTTCCATCACTTAACGCTTATAAGAAGCTTAATTCTAAAGTCGAACTTCCTTTGTGGGCATAACTGGGGTTTAGATGTGACGTGGGTTAGATCAGGGGTGCATGGGCAAGCGGGTCACAGTGTGACCTGTTAAAAGACGTCATGAGAAGCTCTGAGCCAGGAATAGATCCATGAGGAAAAAGCTATGTCGGAAGTTAAAAAATGAATTATCGCGAGGTTTTTCTTTCAGTGGTTCCCTAACAGACCAGGAAGCCAAGGCATGGACTTGGTTTCTGAAGGGCTCTCCAGGCTCTTTTGAATTCTTCTTTATAATTAAAATTCAAATAAATGTTGCTTGCCACATGCTGGTCAAAGAGACCAGAATGCATTTCTTTGTCTTCTGATAATGCTAAGTCGTTTACATCTTGTCTTGCCAAACAGGTCATTCTATAGTTACAGGAAGCGACTTCATGGGGAGTCTGGGGGCAGGAGTAGGTGGCAGTGGGAGCAGTTCTGTGGTAGTAATTTCAGTCAGTGGCGGAGCCCAGGCCATTGTTTCCCAGATCCAGAGAAAATGTATTACTAAGATTGATGATGATGATGATGATGATGATGACGACGATGTATTGATTGTGCCAGCAGAGGACAATTTAGCAGTAATATCCAGGGCTGGGCTACCTGAAATATGAGCCAGCCATTAAGATTCAAAAACTCTAAGCTTGCTTGAAGCAAGCCCTTCAGAACAAAATAATTGAGACCTACAACTTCTGTAAATAGGTTTCTTTTTGCCCACCTTTTTAAGTACTGTGATTGCTGATTCTTTGTGCCTTTTTAACTTCTGGTTTGTCCTGCTGTCTTCTTGGGGTCTCGTGCCTCTTCTCAGTTTCAGATCCAGGTCTTTTCTTGACGTCGTGGGCTACTAGGCTACTAATGACTTTCTCCTCATCCAGCGAGGAGCATTCCCTTCCCAAGGAGCGATGATTTCCCCCTCCCTACCGCAGGAACGTCCCCCTGGGGCCTGCCATCTCTCAGTCTTGGCTCCATCGGGGTGATCAAGGCCACTTCCTGTGCCCACCAGGCTTTCAATCAGTTGACCATGTGACTCCTTTTCTCTCTCTTGTTTATCTGGGCACAGGACGTCGTAATCGAATGGATCGATTCTTCAGGCTTCTGCGCATGGGCCTTACCACCTTGCCAGGAGCTTGCTCTCGGCGTTGTGCGGAAGGAAGAGCACCCTATTCACCTGCTGAAACCCTCGAGCATCTTGATTGAACTCTGTTCCCCGGGGTCTACAGGCCCCGGGTCACATGTTCACCTATAAATCACCCAACCAGGTCCAGTTGCTCCCACCGTTTAGAGCCTGTAGTAGCATGTGGCCATCTTGTTCAGCTGATAGTGTTTGAGACCAAGGAAGCTGCTTGGGTGTCTATATTTTGGGTGATATTTCTGCATAGGCTTGAGAACTTTTTATATAATGCAGGGAAGGCACATTTCTATGCTTCTGTCTACATCTGAACAACATCAGAAATATCAATATTTCTAATCCTCTCTCTTGGAATCAGCATGTTTGATATTTCCCACCACAAGAATTATTTCAATTTTTGTCTTTGATGATAAGAACTCCAACTTTAAAACCTTCAGAAAAAATATAGCCTGATGTCACCATGTAATAGTAATGTACATAGTCCTATACAGACAGTACCAGGAATACGATCACAGTCAGACTTTGAGCCAACAGGACTTTCTTGGCTCAAGAGACCAGTGGTGGCCTCCCCTTTTCTATGCATCTGGCTATCAGGGTCTTTTTAATCACACCTTGAGCTCTGAACGCCTGTCTTATTCATACTGGCATCATGCAAGTTGTAAACTCTCTCAAGTGGTAATATCAAGGCAAGAAATAACTGAAATAAATTTTCCCTTCTAGTGAGATACATTATAATTGGCCCCCTCTTTTTTATCTAAAGGTTAAAGCTCCCGGTATGCGTTATGTATAGGAAGCACTTTGATCCAAGGCCATCTCTCTCTTTCCCCTTTCTGCTATGGCCTGATTTCTGTACTATCTTGACTCTATTGGGTAGTCTCGGGAAAGGCCCATAAATCTGCAATCCTATGCTCAAAAGGAAAGGGAAAAAAAATCTGTGTGATGAAATCATTGAGACCAGTTTCTTTCTAGAAGCTGTTTGGTTCACAGAGCAAAGTGTACAACATTGTTCTCTGCAACCAAAACCTATCTGCAATAATAAACTAGCCATATGGCTTTTCTGTGTGCATGTATTTGAGTATATACATATAAGACTTTTAAAACAGTTATATATATATATATATATATATATATATATATATATGCCTACATATATGTATATGCACCATGTGCATGCAGGGGCCCTCAGAGGCTAGTCGAGGGTGTTGGATCCCCAGAAACTAGAGTTTAAAGGCAGTTGTGAGCCGCCCAATAGGGGTCCTGGGGATCGAACCTGGGCCTGCTGGAAGGGCAGCAAGCGCTCTTAACCACTAAACCATCTCTCTAGCCCCATGTAGGACTTATATAAGAAGTTGGGGAAAGGCTTTCGAGTAGAATAGGGATTGTGGGAGATTTTGAGGGATGGGTGTGAGACCTGATCGAGCATAGAAGAGGATGGTATGAAAGGGAAAAAGAGGCTTGAGAAATTCAATGGGTATTTTAGACATTATGGACAGAAGGAGTGTAAGACTTTATGGGTACATTTATACCAGGACACTTTTATTTGAATTATGAATTAGCCCTGTTCTCCCTCAAATTGTTGTCTCTGTGTCACCCTGTGGAATGTCAGTGCTCTCTGAGCAGTTATGGATCAGTTCAGGGCTACATATAGCATATAAGGGATGGCTCGGGCTGAACCGTATGGTTTTGCCTAAAGCCCCAGTTCCCTGCGGTTGGGTCTCATAGCTAATGCAACATGCCAGGCTTTGGGAGAATGGCTAACAGATAATGCTGCAGTCAAGTGGTTAGGGAATGTCTCTTAAGGTGCTGCTACATTTGAATTCGCGTCATGAGTCTTTACTATGCTACTTGAGGGATGTGCCAAGGTTTCGCTTCTAAATTTTCTGAAGAGTAATCTCTGACCTTGAATGCACTCTGAAGTTTGAAACCCAAAGCATCTAACTATAAACTCTAATGTGAAGTTACAGGGGTGGTTTGCCTTGATTGCAGGGAGGAGGGGCCGAGGGGGTGAAAGGCTGGAGGGTAACGTCTAAGAGCACATGCTACTAGTGAGGTGTTTCTGTCTTCAAGGAAGGTAGACTGGAAGAATAGCCGAAGTTCCACAAAATGTATATATCTCGTGGCGATTTAAAGGATAGTTTACTAACAGCAGGCTACCAACCATGTAAATAGTTCGTTATATAGTCATTGTCATAGCTGGGATTGATTGACTCCCTTCGCTGATGTCATACAGGTGAGATCTTAGCAATACGAGGGGTGCGTGGTGTTCCTCGATGTTAGAAGAGTCATGTGTGCCAGGATCGTAGCTGGGAACAGCTGGCTGGACCGATGTGCTGCTGGCCCACGAGAAGGACCTCTCTTGCCTAGCCAGATCTAGGTCAGACCTTTAGAGATGTCCTCGCTCTGGAGTGAGGCAACATGGAGAAGGCGCTGCTGTGTAATTTTAGTTAGCAGGTGTGTGTGTGAAAATGACTGTCAGAGCCTGTCCTTAAGTCAGTGCCAGACAGCATTCAGCTGTGGCGCCTGTGAGCGGCAGTCCTGAAGGCTTTGAGATACCCTTGGCTTTGGAAGAATGGGCACGGATACACGAGGTAGTCTTGACATGTGCTAAGGGAAAGAACTCTGCAAGATGCTGGCTGCCAGGTTACCTGGAAACTAGAGGTGTACAAACAGCAGCCAGAGCCAGCTTCACCAAGAAAAACTTGTCTGAGGGCAAGCAAGAGTAGCATGAAGTCAGGAGGCGACAGTGTTGTGGCCCTGCTTCTTGTAGGGACACGAGCTATTTTTATGTATCAGGATGTAAGCTCTGGCATTCTCATTTGACAATGCTTGTTTTGGGGACTAAAACCATTTTGTGGATTAAAGGAATTCTCATGACATGCGCTGTACACTTGCAAATCTGCTGTTCAGATAAAATAATGTAAAATTCAACCAAGGAGAACAAACCATTAAAACATGAGTTATTTTGATTAGCGTGGCATTCAGTGACTACTCCCCCTTAATCTTAAATCTACTGTCTGTTTTTTTAATAAGTCATTTTGGGGGTTATATTCTTATATTTAATCTTCTAAGGCAAGGATAATTCTATGTGCTTATTGTTTTGTTATCTGTCTTCCAGGTGCCAGGATCGCTGAATATTCCCAATTGTATGACCAGATTGTGTTCAGAGAGACACCCCTTAAAGCTCAGAAGGATAGCTGGGCCAGCCCCCAAGAACCCACCCTCCACAGGCCTGCATCACCTCCCCAGGCCCAGGGCACTGGCGAGGACTGGCTCTGGCATTCGCCCTACAGTAACGGTGAATTGGCAGATTTCTCTCCCCAGACAGAGCAAGACTCAAAGTCAAAATACCCCATCACGTTAGAGAGCATCACAAAAATTAGGCCCAGGCAGTTGTCGGGCGCTTGTTCAGTGCCTTCTCTTCAAGTGTTGGACCCACTGCTGGGCTCTGTGCAGCAGAGATGCAGCGTGGTGGTCAGCCAGCCCCACAAAGAGAACTCAGGTCAGAGTCCTCTTTACAACTCGCTGGGTCGCAAAGTCGTCAGCGCTAAACCTCAGCCTTATAGCAGGCCTCAGTCATCTTCCTCAATCTTGATAAACAAATCTCTGGACTCCATCAACTACCCTAGTGAGACAGAAAAGAAGCAACTGCTCTCTTCACAAAAAAGTCCCAGAGGTGCGAGCCAGCAGGATTTGCCGTCAAGGCTAGCGAACACATGTCAACAGGGCACGGGCAAACGGTCCGATATTACGCTCCAAGACTCGCAGAAGGTTCTCGTGGTAAATAGAAATTTACCCTTGAGCGCTCAAGTAGCGACGCAGAATTACTTTTCTAATTTCAAAGAGACCGAAGGAGATGAAGATGACTATGTGGAAATCAAGTCAGAAGAGGATGAAGTGGGGCTGGATCTCTCTCCAAGGCGGGGCAGGAAGTCTGACCCAAAGATCCCGGACCCTGACTGTTCGGATAACATCTGTAGCCACAGCACACTTTACTCTTTGAAGGAGCCAGTGAGTGGCAGGCTTGGGCTTCCTCCTTACCTGACAGCATGTAAGGACTCTGATAAACTGAATGATTACCTGTGGAGGGGGCCGTCACCCAATCAGCAAAACATTGTCCAATCTCTGAGGGAGAAATTTCAGTGTCTTAGCTCAAGCAGCTTTGCCTAGGTTTCTAGAACTGTCCAAATTAGCTCCTTAGGCTTGCAAATTACCATACGAATGAGGTTGTTTTTTCTGTATTTTCTTTCCATATATGCACCAGTTTAAAAACAATTTTGTAATAACAAGAGGGTAAAATGTGCTTTCGCTTACAGCACAGCTCTTTGAGCTGGCTGACCATGACATTTACCCCTCCCCACCCCCCATGTCCTAACAGTAGCACCCACTCTTAGAATACCATCTCTCCACATTCTAAGGAGTTTTATACTGTGACTCAGAGGCACCACAAGTGAATCTCTCTCACAGTTTTTAAAAAGCAAGACTAGAGTTATTTAAAGAGTCATGCTTACATGTGGCATCTCTATATTTGACAAGACTCAAGAATGATGCCCTGTCTGAGTCTCGGAAATTAGTGATTCTTCACACCAGTGTTTTGTTGCATGGTTTGGTGTCTCCTGCAAAGGGGAATGTCATGTTGTACAAAATGTCTTATGTAAGTGGTCCCTTAGGTTCTAGGATAAATCTGTAGCTTTTTTCATTACGTCTGTGGACCAGGCTGCAGACTTTGAGAGCCTGTGTGTGTGTCTCTGTGTGTGTTCCATTGTGTGCTTAGATGCTCCCTCAATGTTATCAATTCCGTGCTTTTGTTTAAAACAGTTTCTTCTGAAGGTGGGGGTGGGGATGTACATAACTGGGAACGTTTTATGTACTTAAATGTTCTTACTGGGTTCCTGTACTGAAGGGTCCAATTTTTCTTTTTTATATAAGTTCACTTTTCACCTACTTTTTTTTTTCGTGGGGGGAAAGTAGTGCATCTTGGAAAACATAGTTTAAATACTGTATATAAGACAATGAAACTTAGTAATGCCCATTATTTAATAAAGTTTGTAAAGTGGAAAGTAAATTTTCATTTGAATTAGTGGGTATGCACTGAAACATTCTAATGTTTCCACACTGCTTGGCTACATTACTCATTACTTATTCATTACTTCATTACTCATTGACGTAGGAGGGTCCAGCCCACGGTGGGCAGCACCATCCCTAGGCAGGTAGTCCTGGGCTATATAAGAATGCTAAAGGTAGCGAGCCACACTTCTCCAGTGGATTTTGCTTACAGTTTCTGCCTTGAGTTTCTGCTTTGACTTCCTTCAAATGATGGATAGTGAGCTGGAAGGGTAAGTAAGCTGAGATAAGCGTTTTTGTTCTCTAAACTGATTTTGCTCACGGTGTTTCTCACAACAGCAGAAAGGAATTAGAGCAGAGGATATACTATTTCTTTGACAAATAAGTTTTCCATATTTGGATTGCTTTTGAAGTAGTAAGCTTAGTGACTGAAATGGTTTTTGTTTTCTTTGTTTTGAGTCTAAAATAAATCAATCACTAAATTAAAAAAATCTTTTCATTGACAATGTAAGTAACAAGACATCTCTTTATTATTGAACTGAAAATTTAATCTCTATTTTTGCTACAAAGTACGGCTTATTTCACACACCTTTACGTTCCAGTTTTTCTTTGTTAAAATTATAGACAAAGCCAGGCTGGTGGTGTCACATATCTTTAATCTCAGCACTTGAGAGGCAGGGGCAAGAGGATCTCTGTGAGTCTGAGGCCAGCCTGGTCTACAGGATGAGTTCCAGGGCATCCAAGGATAAATAGTAAAACCCTGTCTCAAAAAGCAAAACAAAATAAAACAATAGAGAGAAAGAGACAAAAGTGAGGGAGGTGGGAGAGAAAGAGAGTGAGAGAAACATGCTTCTATAAATGGGTAATTATCGATGCTTTTTAAAGCAATCCACTTCCAAATATAACCATAAAGTCCTAGCCAATTGAGGTGAAAATACAGGCTGGATGATTCTACCCAAGAAGACAAGCTATTAAGATTCTTTCTCTAGAGTGTTTCTAGGCACTTCTCAGCACGGCTGAAGAGATCTCAGACCCCCGGCTGTGATGACTTGCTGGAAGTCAAGGGTTAAATCCAGACAAGCCAATGGCAACAACAAACCAATGCTGTGTAGAAGTTCTCTGCATTAACTCTTCAGAAGAAAGGGGCAAATATTTAAATCTCTACTAAGTTGTCTTTTGACTGAAGGAAAAAAAAAAAAACAATATAGAGAGTAAATATTAATAGTCCTTTATGCCCTCTGAGTCCTCTGTGAAAACTATGGCTTTCTCTAGCTGGTCAGTTATGGCTATACTCAATTCTTTCACTCAGGAATGAGAATTCAGTAAAAGAAACAGTTGCTGCATTTCCACAACTTTTATGTCAACGTGTCTTTATCAGAAACCTTGCATGCACAAGATCTGAAGCCTCATTGTGTGTGTGTTTATATATATAAAACATATATATATATATATATATACATATATATATATATATGTTTTTACTTATCCTGATTCTGAAATCACAAATTCTGAAAATTTATGAGTGTGCAATAAAAGTTGAAGAGAACCATGAAACAGAACAAAACAAAGCAGCCTCAAGATGTAAATACATTCTCAGATTTGTCTTCTCGCCTCCCACCCCTATAATGAGCTTACAGTGATGGAGCTCTGAAGCTACTATTGGTACTATATTACATTTAAACATTAGATAAATGCAAAACCTCACTGAACAAGGTAGAGGAGAGATTTTCTCTGTCTCCCTCTTGATCCCTCCTTGGACACTCCAAATGGATCTAGGGACCCAGTTAATACATAACCAATTAACATGAGGAAACTATTATTAGCTTTGAATAGACATGGGATACTTCCGGAAAAATAAAAACCAAAGAAATGACCAGAGAGCGGTAGTTTTTACACATCAATAACTTTGTGAAAGAATGCAAGCACGGACAAACAGATCTTCAGGCAGGGTAGAACATTTGAGAGAGATTAACAGATATGAGGTCAAAGGTCAGGTAGCAGATGTAAAGTCTGAGGGGAAATGAGGGCCACATCAGGGCTTTATACAGGCTCACCAGTGACGAGTTTCTGATACTGAGGTTACTCTCCAAAAGAATCTAGGTGGCCCCTTGTAGGTAACACAGGCCCAATGCACACACACACCCCCCCCCAACTCCTAAAGTTAGGAAAATGTCAACTGATTTTACCTTAAAATAATCAACTTGCCAATTGAGCATATTCTGGGATGGGATACCCTTGGCTCCTCCCATTAAGCTATGTAACTAACTTAGGGTGTTTGCTGTACAATGTATTTGAAAACTCTTTTGCAGGAGCTCAATGTTCCCTTGTAGACAAACGGTCTCCGTGACAGCACATCTTGTCCTCTGATACCCTATGATGCTTTGCACCAGCTCTGCCCAGAACGGGGCAATATGTACTCGATCAACAAGTTATAATGATTGACTAACCAGAGTTCAAAACTCACAGAAGCCCAAAGCAGGAGATAGTAGTTAAATCAGAAGCATGTGGAGACAAGTATGAATAACAAATAATTAGCTTTTAGAAGCTCATATCTGGGCTGGAGAGATGACTCAGTGGTGAAAAGCAGTTGTTGCTCTTGCAGAGGGCTGGGTTTGCATCCTAGCACCCGTATGGCAGTTCCCAACTCCAGTCCTAGAAGTTCTGGCGCCCTCTTCTGACCTCCTTAGTCACCAGGCACACATGTGGTATACATACATACATACATGCATGCAAAACAGTCATACACATAAAATAAATCTAAGTTTTTAAAAAAAAAATGTATAACAGCATTAGTAATAGTGTCACACTATCACGGGAAGGTGGCGTTTCACAAGTCTTTGCTCTTTCCTACCTCTTGGCTTCTGGAGATGTCTGTTCTGTCGCTTTCCAGGTGCTCTCAGCTAAACATCAGTGTATCAGGGTGGTACCTCATGCCATCCTGGGAGTTTCATTTGGACAAAAAAGCTTTTCCCCTTAGTTGCTTCTGGGGATATAAAGGAAACACACAGTAACCTATCACATAGGTTCAGAAAGAGAAGTCATGTTGGGGGTGGGGGGGAAGAAAAAAAATGCCAGGAAGCTGGGGGTCATAAGAAATTATTGCCGCCGGGCGGTGGTGGCACACACCTTTAATCCCAGCACTTGGGAGGCAGAGGCAGGCAGATTTCTGAGTTCAAGGCCAGCCTGGTCTACAGAGTGAGTTCCAGGACAATCAGGCAGTCAGGGCTACACAGAGAAACCCTGTCTTGAAAAGAAAAAAAAAAAAAAAGGCATTATTGCCTACTTGACGATGTAGACCGTACCACAGGCAACGTCCCCTTTCTAGACTAGAAACGAAGCCTTGTTTCTCAGACAGTGGCTTTATTCACATACAGCACGCAATTGGAAAGGACAGGAAGCAATCAGACTCACTCATTCCAAAGCCATGTAATTTTAGCATAGCACAAAAGAACTGGACCTTGATAGTTATCAGAACTTTGGCTGGGTACACAAGTGCGGACACCCAAATGCCTTGTTGCCATAGCAATGTGCAGCTGTCCACAGAGCTCTCAAGGAACCCCCCCCAAAAAAAAGACCATGGTGTAAGCCAATTCCTTCTTCCATCGATGAGTTAAGTTGGAGGCTATGAGCTGCTAGCCCACAAGCTGAATCGGACTGGTACAATGTGTAAAGAAGTTTGAAAATAGAAATCCAAATTTCCAACTTATCTAGAAGAAGGAGAGAAGAGCAGAGGGTGGGCAGGCCTGATTGGTCCTGGATTCTGGTGAGGCAATGTGGTGAGATGTAAGGAGAAGGTACAAATGGCGAAGAAGCATCATTAGTGATGGTCACCTGCTTGGACCACCGGAGGAGTCAGTTCCTTTACAGTCTTGGTTGGCAGCTTGAGCATAGATGTTCTAGATAATAATGAAGGATCTTCTCTCGAGGGCAAATGAGTGCCTATCCTGCAAAGCATGAAGAACATGCAGCTCCTTTGAGGGAACTTTGCATCCAAGTCAACTCACTGACAACTCTGCCCTGCCTGAACGCTTCAACCGTCCGTAGGCTGCTGGTGTAGGAGATCCAAGAGTCTCCCTGACTGCTAGGGATTCTCACGGGGTTTAAACTACTATTCATATTCTGTTTCCTAAAGTCCCCTATTTAGCTCAGACTCCCTTCTTGAGGGACAGGAGGCTTTGCACAGCTCTCCACCTGAACTGTCCAACACTGACATCATTTCCTCCTCGGACCCCTTGTGCATTTCTCCAAAGCAGCCTCCCTACATGCCATCTTTCTCTGAGACGACTTGGATTCCTCACTGGCCATCAGGAAACTGTCTTCTCCACTCTTCTCATATGCACACCCCTCCCCGTCCTGATTGTAGCCAGCATGGTATGTCTACACACAAGCACAGTGACATGTGCCACCCAGTTGTCTGTGGTCTATCTCTCCACCTGCTTGGTACTAGCCCTGAACTCACTGCTAAGAAGCATGAAGGGAGTTTAGAAGCCCGTATGCAGGTCAGCCTGCCTTGGTTTCCCAGGCTAGACAAGTTATCTATCCCTGCAGGCAGAGTGAGCTTCGAATTTCCCATAGCTCTTCTCCCTCTAAACTCACCACAGTCCTGGGAGGTGTCTCACAGTATTGAGTTTATTCCACAGATGAGAAATGCTGTGTTTAGGGATCCCCGATCTAAAAGGGTCATCTATCAAACCTGTCCTAATAAATGAATGGACTTGGCCGGAAGGTAGATCCCAATATCCCTTCCATGGGCTCATCTCTAAGGGCTTAAATTCCTCCATGCAGGCTTCAACTCTTAAAATATGCCTCCATCTCCCAATAGCACCCAAGATGGTGACCAGGTTTTTAATATATGGGCCTTTGGGACACTTATCCAACCTACAGCCCTGAGGACAACTGAGGGTATCCTGTAAACATTGTCTGACTCAATTTCATCGTGGGCACTTTTCATAAGGAGTAAGTTTCTGTGGCTCCAAGTTCCAACTAGGTGTGTATATATATATATATTTTTTTTTTTTCTTAAACTTTTTACCCTCTTTGGAACTTGCTTAACCATGAAATTAAAAAACCATGACCCCGTGTGTCAGTGAAGTGGCTCAACAGGTATAGTCACTTGCTGCCAAAGCTACGAAGTTGAGGTCTATCCCTAGAACAGTCCTGCTTAGCACCTCAGCACGCCACTGCTGACCCCAAGATAGAAACAGAGAACTGGTTTCTTCATGTCGTCCTATCCTCTACTCGCTGCAAGCTCATGGACGCATGTCAAAATTAAAAAGAGGGAGAGGAGGAGGGTCACTTGGAATTGGGCAAGCTCACAGCTCTGCCAACAAACCAAATGACTTCTCTGGATCCCAGGTTCTCCTGGTTAGAAATCAGACGAATGGTGTTCCATTCCTTACATCTGTTGGGGTTAATCGCTATATCTTTCTGGCACACAGGAAAGTGTGAGCACTCAAAAAACTGTCTCTGCCTTGCACGAATTCTATCCTACCTCACTTGTGGCCTACAAAGTTACAATGTTCTTCCCAGTAGCCTTGGAAAGTATAAACTCAGAAGACTCAGTCTTAAAACCATTGACGTTAATCTGCTTAAGGCTACAAGACCAGCACTGCATTGCAAACTCCAACAACGACTTTTAGCCCTAGGCCACCTCCCATGTAATAAAACACTTCCTTCTGAAGGTCTAAACTGGACTTAGGGCTACTACGTCCTGCGGAAAATGAGCTGCATTATGAAGACCAAGGGTGGCATCAGGTTTTGAGGCAGAAGGGCTGGCCATACAATCTTAGGGCAAGGGCTCAGCACCACGCTGATGCCCCACCTCCTCTGCCTTGACTTTCTAGCAACTCCAACCAGCAGCTTCATGTCCGCTGGCCCCCGCCCTCCTAACGTCACGGCCACTAGGTACAGTGCCCCCTAGGGGCCTCAGTTCCTCCCACGAGGAAGAGCCTAGTCTTTCCTGCTGCTGGCCCTTTACTGTGCCGCTTGGCTCTCTGGTGCCTCCCTCGCCAACCCGGGGAGGAACTTGCAGCCGCATCTCGGCGCCTGGGGAGGACCAGTCACCCCGCGCTCTGCCGCAGCATGAGCGTCCGCCTCCCTCTCCTGCTTCGCCAGCTCGGCCGCCAGCAGCTGCCCCCGGGCCCGGCATGTCGCCTCCGTGAGCTGTGTCGCTCTGGCAGCAGAAGCAGCAGCAGCAGCAGCGGAGGTGGTGACCCCGTGGGGTTACGCGGGCGGCGGCTGCAGGATGGCCAAACCTTCAGCAGCCATGGCCCGGGCAATCCGGAAGCCCCCGGGATGGACTCCATCGTCAGGTGAGTGTCCGGTTTGTCTACAGGCAGGACCCTAGCCGGGGACCCAAGGATGGGACAACGGCACTCTCGGCCGCTAGGAGACCCGAGGGACCGGTTCGTAGGGCGGGAAACAGAGTGCTTGGTGCCGACTTGCTGGAGACGCCTTGCGATTGGCAGAGAGGGCAAAGGGGAACGTCCGGAGTATGGGACCCTGTAGATGAGGGCATCCCCCCGGCCGGCGCGCGCCTCACGGACCGCACGCCCCGCTCCACGTGCATCGCCCGCCTCCGGCTCTGATGCAACCGCGCCGGGCGTGGCGCCGACAGGAAAAGGGCGGTGCGGCCCTGGGCGGGAGAGAAGCAAGGAGGATGGCCCTGCTATCCCGCCACTGCTGAGGTCCCACTCCTGCAGGAGGGGCGGGCCAAACCCGTTGCGGAAGCCCTCCAGGTCTGGACTTACACGGTCCGCTCCGGAGCATCTCTGCTCAGAGAGCACACAGGTTCCGGTGCAGCTGTATCTGGAAAGTTCATTCTCTATCCAGTGGTGATCTGGGCAGAGTCGTCAGACCCTATAGTGAGTTTGCTAGGCCACTGCTGTGCAGAGGCACCCACCTGCAAAGGGCGGGAAAGCCCTTTTCTGCTTTGATTCCCAACTGGGGCTATGGAAATAATTAAATGAGCAAAAATAATCTGCCCCCAGCGGCTGTCACACATATATCCCGCAATAAATAGTCATTATTTTTTACAATAAACTAAACTAAGCTCTGCAAACTTGGTGTAATGGGCATGACAGTAAATACTTAAGGTTCAGTGAACTAAAAAGGAGAATTTAAAATGTTACATGGGTGCATTTGTAATAAGGAAAAACATTCTCACAGTTTTTTGATAAAATCCAACATTTTATGGACACTGACATTTTAATTTCGTGTGATTTTTCACGTGCTATGAAATACCCTTATTTCTACTTTTCTACCTGTTGTTTAAAAATGGAAGCTCCCGCTAGGGAGATGGCTCAGTTAAGTACTGAGTACAAAGTTCTGGCTGGGAGAAACATGAAAACCTAAGTTCCATCCCCAGTACCCATATGGGCATGGTGGCATATGACACCCCAGTCCCTGAGAGGCAGACGAGGTTGGATCGAGAAGCTCACTGGCCAGCCCACCCAGAATAATCCAGACCAATGACAGGTCCTGTCTCCAAAAGCAAAGTGGGCAACTGTTGCGGGACAGCATCCAAAGTTGACCTGTGGCGTGTACACACAACACACATGCATCGGAACATGCATACATGAATATATAAGTAAAAACATATGCGTGCATGCTGATGGGTGGTAGTTTCTCTGGCTCTGCTTCTGATCCAGAGGACAGTGCTTAGGAAACTGATGCCTTCCTTCCGCAATGTGCCTGTATCACTGGGTGTGTGGGCAGGGGGACAAGCTATTGGTCTTAGCATGTTCAACTGCAAATGGAAATCATAATGCCACCTACTTCACTGAGACAATTCTAAGATTTACACTAACCCAGCAATCCGAATGTGTATCCTGAATACCCTTGGACCGAGTATTTGCTTCCTGTCGATTGGGTCTCGTAGCTGCTGTAGGCCACGTGGCCATTTTAGCCAATTTCTCACTGCCTGCACTCGTGGGATTTGGAAAGTGGAGAAGTGATCAGATTGGATGCCACCTGGAATTAGATAGCTGTTCAAGAGCTTAGGGAGGAATTTCTTACATTATCCATGTGCAGCAGAAGTGATATTGGCAGAAAGTCACCAAGAAGCATAGAGACTTTTACATAGTGGTGTAGTTCCATGATTGTGATCTGAGAGATCATTTTCGGAAGTAGTGTGATCTCAGATAGTTGTCTGCCGTCTGATAGAATCCAGAAAGCGTCAGCCCCCGACACTTGCAGAGTGGGGGACTGCAGAAAAACTACAGGGTTACACCTTGGCTGTTCATGGTTCTCTGTGGGTTCATACACTGAGGCTTGGACCACAAAGTGGTGCTTCCGAGGCCATTCTGGGGTGGAAAGTTTGAGAAATGGGGCCTGGTAAGAGATGCTTCTTACCATGAGTATTCTAGACCTTCCCTCAAGGGAATGGTGAGGATTCAATGTTTTCTCCTCTCCTTTCTGGTTCCTGATATGAGGAATTTTGCTCTGAGACACACCCCTGTGACAACGGGCTGTCCTTGCTGGAGACTACCAGATCATACTGGAACATCTCCAAGGCCATGAGCCAAAACTACCCTTTTCTCTTTATAAGTTAATTGCTTCAGATCTTTTATTAGAGTCGTGGGGCAGTGACTAACATCCCTGGGGACAATGGCATCTTTAAGGATTGCTGCTTCACCGACATTCTTAGGATACACAGAATGATCATATGAAAAAAGAAAGCCTGTCAATCAACAAAAAATGGGAATTAGTTAGTTAGTTAGTTAAAAATTCATTCAGGAAAGTCAGATCCTCAATTCGAAGTTTGAGAATTCTTCAGTCGATTTTCCTTTTGACACATTTTTTTTGTCCAGATACCTTTAAAAATTCTCTACTGGGGCTGACTCATTGGTTAAGAGCAGTGCTATTGTGGAGGAGCTAAGTTTGGTTCCCAGTACTAACTTTGACTAGGTGACTCACACCCACCCTCCCCAGCCCAGGACATGTCAATCCCTCTTCTGGCCTCCATACATATACACTTAATTAAAAAGAAATTCCATCAATACAATAAAGATATTTTGGAAAGAAAAGAGTATGTTGTCATTTAACTGACAGCCATTTTTTTCTTACTGGTTCATAATGGTGAGTGGCGTTCCGTGTCCATCTAAGATTTGATGGAATGATGTATATAAGATAATTTACCAATCTCAGATTCAGCTCTTGCATAAAATTGAAAAGGAGTCAGGATGCCTATCTTTTTTTTTTGGGGGGGGGGTTGCTGCTATAGCAAAACACTACAGGCTGAATGACTCTAAAGACTTCTCTCTCATTCTTTTGAAGACTGGGAAGTCCACTGTCAAGGGGCCAGCAGATGGCCAGGGCTTTGCTACATCACAACATAGCTGAAGGCAGAAAGGCAAAAGAGATGCAGACGTGAATGAATCCCTTCCATCATCCCATGACAACCGCATAAATCCATTCCACCTCCTCATGGTCCCATATCAGTACCATTACACCAGAAGTTAAGGCTCCAGCACATGAGCTTGCAGGACCCACTCAAACCATAGCAACACCCAAAGATAACATCCTCAGCAAAGGCTCCAGGATGGTCCCCAAGATGGTTACTCATCACTTCTCATCTCTGGTCTTGTCACCTCCCAGCCAGTGAGATAAAAGGAGCCAGGTTGTATGTGTTCCTCTTAGTACGTAATCCTTCCCACCTCCTTGTGGCCACAAGCTAAGGACTTGATCCCAGCCAGCTGCTGGAGAGAGACTGGGAGATCCAGGTGGTCATGTGAGGTTGGAACTCAGAATCTTATTACTGAAAAAGAGGAGTTGGGAAGGCTACCGGGAGGAAGTAGCTGGGGTCCGCTTTATTTTCAGCTATTCTGTAACGTGTGTCTGATAATGGCCAAAGCAAAGAGTTATAAAACAGCTCTCCACTTCTTTGACCATGGACCGTTTCTCTAAACACTACTGGCTGTCTTGTGTGGAGATGTCTGTGGAGGTCAGCTCTGTATTCCTAGAAGGATCCTTTTACCTTTGAAAGGGCTGAGAAGTTAAATGAGGACTTTCGTTAACAAGTGCTGCTGGCATTTGGCATCCGGGGATGAGGATAAGTGTGCATTGATGATTTTCAGTAACGTGGCCAGCTGTTTTCTCCTACACTCGGGCGTGGTCACAGCTAGCCTCAGGGAGAATGAGGAGGAATACAGTTGTTAGAACAAGGCAGCTTTGTGCTGAGCTTGTAGACTTAATGCAGTTAGCCAGGTGGAGGTGACTGAGCTGGTGGTGGAGGCAGAAACTGTGACAGTATCACTAATAGGGGTCAGGTAGTGCCGATCTAAGCTTAAATCTTTACCCACCTATCTTCAGTAATAGGGAAATTTGAGTTTTAGCTACACTGTTCCCAGTCAGAATTGAAGTTTTCTTCCTCAAGGGCATAGACTCATCTTTGGAAACATTTCTGCTACTTTTTGGATGTTTGTGGCTTGGGAATGCTCCCGTATTGTTTATCACTGCAGGCATCACAGCAAGAAATGGAAACAACACACACAGGCCAGTTGTGGGTGGGTACCCCAGCCAGTTTTGGTTTTTTTTTTTTAAAGTGGTATTATTGCCTTGTTGAGCCCCTTTGTGTGACTATAACTTCTTTCTGCCCCTTACTTCAACTATTTTAGGTCAGACAACTGATTTTTAAATTTTTTTTTATTTCTATTCTGTGTGTATGATCTGCATGTATGTCTGTGCACCAACAATGTGCCTGTTGCCCTCGGAGGCCAAAAAAGGGGTAACCAAGCCTCTGGAACTGGAATTACAGATAGTAGTTAGCCTCTATGTGAGTGTTGGAACTGGAACAGTGGCCCTTTAGAAGAGCAAGTAGTGCCCTTAACTGATCCGTTTCTTCAAGCCCTTGACAGCTAACTTAAACCTAGTGATAATTTATCTATTGGAATATTCCTTTCTTTTTTTTTAAATTGGGGCTAGCAATTTTTTTTTAAGTGTAGTTTATTGAGGGTGGGCAGGACTGGAGGGGTTTCTGCTACTCATTCTTGTGGTTCTTATGTTTAAGACCATGACCAGTAATTGAAAGGACGCACCCTGAGGGGAGGAAGGCTTGTTTGAGTTTATAGTTCAAGTGGACACTGTCCAGAGCAAAAGCTTGGTGCTAGGAGCAGAAGGTACTTGGGCACATTGTATCTGGAGTCGAGGGAAGCAAGAGTAAACAGAAGTTGGACCAGGCCATAAAACCTTCAGGCGCACTTCCTCCAGCATGGTTCCACCTCCTTAAAGGTCCACAACCTTCATAGACTGCAGCAGCAGCAGCAGCAGCAGCAGCTGGGAGTTAAGGGTTCAAACACATGATTTGATTTTTTATTTTATTTTTTTTTATTTTGGTTTTTTGAGACAGGGTTTCTCTGTGCAGCCCTGGCTGTCCTGGAACTCACTCTGTAGACCAGGCTGGCCTTGAACTCAGAGATTCGTCTGCCTCTGCCTCCCAAGTGCTGGGATTAAAGATGGGCGCCACCACAAACACATGATTATAGAGAGGACATTGCATATTCATACAGGTAGTTTTAGTCATGGGAAAAAAAGAAAAAAACATTCCAACAATAATGAAAAGGAGAAGAGCCACTGAAACCTATTATACAGGTGAGAAAGTCAGAATCCATAGATTGCCCCCCACCTCCTAGTATACTGGAGGGCTGAGTGCCAGGTGTGGCTGTTATCCACAGAATATCCCCAGGGGTTCCAGGAACTCCTGGCACTTACTTAAAATGACATATTCCTGGACCCCAGCGCAGCATATTGAATCAGACTTTCTGCGATGGAATTTTGATGTTGATTATGCTTCCCAGGGGATTCTTAGAGTCAGAAGTGCTCGGTGCAGTACCTCCCCCAGACCAAGCCAAAACATGGACCCAGCTTGGCCTAGGGTAGCTTAGCAGCTCTGCCAGGCTGTGCGACAGTGCAGCATAGAAACCTCAGCACCCATCACTGGAGACGTGATCTCAGTTTTTCAGAATGGCTTCACGTATTATTAGCACAATAACGAAGTTACCTCCCCAGGGATTGAACCGTCTTGTCCCAAGTGTATAAAACCAAAACCAAACAAATGATTTGCTAACAGTGCACAGTTGCCTGGCCACTGGCTCTGTTAGCCTCTGTGGCATTAGGACAGTTGACTCCCATGCAAGTTTTAAACTCTCTGTGGTCTTGTGAGAACCCTGTTCCTGGTATCCCTTTGTATGAGCTCAGCACTTTACACTTCACAGTTCCTCAGCCACCACACTGCAAGGTGGGAGACAGTTGGCTTTTGGTGAGTCATTACTAATGGCACCTGGCTGAGGATAATTTCATTTTTGAAAGTTGTCGAGTGCAGGTAATAAATAAAGGCATCCTGAAGCCAGCAGTGACTTGCAATACTTGCCTAGCTCATGTGAAACCCCAGGTTTACTCTGCCATCATTGGGGTGGGAGTCAGGGGTAATCATGTTTTAACACTGAAACTGGGCACTGCTTTGGGTAGCCTTTCAGTCTGCTCTGAGAGGCGGAAACAAAAAGCAGACTGACTGCTGGAGATGTGCCGGTAAGGACGTAGCGTAGAGGTGACAGCAGCTTTCAGAATGACCCATCTAGAAGGTTCTAGAAAGAAAGTCTGCCTCTGCCATATTTATATAGGTCTGCTCCTCTCCCAGCCCTAGCTGAAGACTTGGAGAAGAACAAGCTGCCCCAGCAGGGTAACATTGTCTTTAAAATGTTGAAGACAATGGCTACAGCATCCAATGCCTTCCACACCTGCAACTTCCTGCTCTCCTCCCTCCTCTTCTGTCTTTGAATCCTTCCTTTAAACTCTAGGAGCTGGAATCTAACCGGAATTTAGACACCATTTTGTTGCCCCACACTCACCGTCCACTTAGCTGTCACCATTTTCACAGAGCCCTCCCCGCCCCCGCCATTTGTTTGCATTTCCCACACTATCTCAGACTCATTTCTCCTGAGGGAGGAGTAAGACAATGTGGTGAAAGAATGAGATTGTTTCGAATAGAAACCCAGACTTTCAATTCCTTCATTACAATTATTTATTTGTGTGCATGTGAGTGTGTAAGTCAGGGGGACAACTTGGGGGTGGAGCGGTCACTTCAGTTCTCTTCTTTTACCGTATGGGTCCAGGGGATGGACAGTTGACAGATTATCAGTGAGTACTTTTACCCACTGAGCCCTCTTCACTGGCTCCAAACTTGTCGTTATAACAAATTTGGGAAACACAGGAGATAATTTTAATCTCCTCGGAAATGAATGGTCACGTTCAGTTCTTCTGAGTCAGGGTTTCACCGTGTAGTCTAGGCTGGCCTTGAATTCCTCTCCCTTCCACCTCCCTAGAGCTGGGACCGCAGCAGCTCTGTGCCAGTACACACTGCCTGCACTAGGAGTTCTTGATGCCCGGGTGCCCAGCTTTCCCTCCCACTCTGATCAGTCTCCCTCTGTTGTCTGATTCACTTACAGCAGCAAGCTCTGTAAGGACACTCATTGTGCCTGTCCTAACTGCTCATTAACAAGGACCTGACTGTGCTGTGTTTCTCTCTCCATACAGAGACGTCATTCACAATTCCAAGGAAGTGCTGAGCTTGTTGCAAGAAAAAAACCCTGCTTTTAAGCCAGTGCTTGCTGTTATTCAGGTAAGTCAGGAGTATGGCGCTCTTTTAGCATTTTAAGATGCAATTTAGCAAATGCTTATAAACAGAGGCCAGACGCATGGCCTGCCAGTGGCCAGTGCTATTATGTGGTTTTCTTCTGGGGTTGAAGGTTAGACACGACTCTTTTGGAGTCTGAGGCATAGGTTACTCATTGAGGTCAGGAGGTGGGCACCGTAAATCATAGGACGCAGAAGAGTTACTAACCCACATGTACTTATGTATACTTGATATGACTGGCAAGTCTTTTCCCTCTTGTTTCTGGGGAAGACAAATGGGTAATGGCAGGTGCACATTAATGTTTGACAACTCACGTGTCAAAAGCCATGAGTGTATCAGAGGCCTTGGCATCGCGTGTTTGTCCTTTGGCTGCTGCCCCGTAGTCCTGAGCTGCAGTTGGCACTGTGTTATTGGCATCCTTGTGTGGTGGCAGGTGCAGGGAAATAACAGGATGAGCCAGGCCTGGAAGCGATTTGGCCCAGTAGCCGGCCTGTTGATGCGATGCTTGGCAGGCTGGTCCAGTATCAGGATAGCAGCCTGTGTGGCCAATGGTGTCTTGGTTTGTGAGATTGTAGGCCTGTGCTCATGTGACCTGCATCCTTTGGGAAGCTTCCATATCCCCTCCTAGCAAGGGGAGTTGGTTTGGGAACTTGGGATCCTGGGACTCTGGTTGCCTGTTGCCATTCAAACCAAGTACAAGCCTCCAAACTCCTGTCTTTGGTGGTTCACACAGCGCGATGCTGGCTCTGTGGCCGTGATGATGTTATTTTTATATACCCCACGTTTTAGTTACTTTTCTATTGCTGTGACAAAACACCATGACCGACCCTGGCAGCTTATAAAAGAAAGCATTTGGTTGGGGTATGGTTTCAGAGATTTAGAGGTAAGAACTACTGGGAAATAACATCTTTATCCTCCACCAGGAGGCAGAGAAGTGATGCAGGTCTATTGAAACCTCAAGCCCACCCCCAGCAATACACCTCCTCCAACAAGGCCACGCCTCCTAATCCTTCCCAAACAGTTCCATCAACAGGGGACCAAGTATTAAAATAGATAAGCCTGTAGGGACCATTCCCATTCAAACCACCATACCCTATAACATGCAATCTATCTTTGTTTTTTAAAGGATATCATGTGTTAGTCTAAGAAGTTTATATGTACATAACTCCAGCTGTTAGCCCGGTTTTCATAGGCAATTAGGTCTTTTCTGTAATTTTCTGATCATCTTTTTTATTCAGGCTACTTGTGTTCGTTGTCTTCTCAAGTGATCTCTGTGTTGTGTTTGGTACACATTGTGAAGGTATTTCACATCATGACATTCTCCCTTCTGCTTCTTTGTCCTTAGGCAGGCGATGACAACTTGATGCAGGATATGAACCAGAATTTGGCCAAGGAGGTGAGAGCTGGCGATTCTAGCAATCCATTAGAATCCCTAATGGTTTGTTCTCTTGTGGTGACAAAGGATCTTACGTTCTCTTTCAGGCTGGTCTGGACATCACTCACATCTGCTTGCCTCCAGACAGCGGAGAGGATGAGGTAATGTCGGCCGGCCTAGCTCATTTCCTTTCCTCATCGGGACTATGGGCATCTCCTGGGGTGGTGGGCACAGGTCCAGCCTTCTCTTGTGACTGAATTTCCCTGAAGATCAGACATGAATGATGTTTGGACATCAGCAGTCACTGGCTAGGAAAAGCATCCCAAAGTCAGGAGAGTTGCAGCACTTCCTTCCTGAGCGTCTCTGCAGTGTACTGCCAAATCAAAGATGGTAGAGTCAACTCTACCTGTCGCAGTCACATTTGCACTAGGGTCAAAAGCCATTCCACTGATAATGGGGGTTGTTCAAAATGATTATCACTAGATACAGAGACTATTAGATGGGAAGTGACACCCAGCAGATACCTAAAGCTGCAAGTAGCACAGACCCTACAGCACTGCATGGCTTCTCTCTGGCTTAACTACGATTGTTGATGCTCCTATGCTTTGGCACCGCTATTCAGTCAAAGAAAAGTTACGTAAGCACCAACACTGATGCTGCTACCATGCTGATTAGGGAGCTCAAGTGACTCATAAGTGACAAAGGAGCAGCCCCATATACAGGTGTAGGTGTGCTAGACAAGGGGCTGATTCGTGTCTGGTTGGTTCTAGAACTCACCGTGCTACTCTGAGGTGTACAGTTTCAAACTCATGAATTGTTTATTTCTGGAACTTTCCCTTGAGTGTTTTTTTTTTCTTTTTGGTAACACAGTTGATGAAGAGTAACTGAAACCATGGAGTGTGACGTAACCTGTCCTCTCCTGCAGGGCTGGGCAGAAAGGTTTTCATTTATAAAGAGGAGTAACCCTAGGTGTGAGATGAGATGAGGGAGCAGCAGCTTGGTGGTAATCAGTCAGAGGAGGTTGCTACCCAGGCCAGCCTGTTCTCAGGGGTTACTGTCTGGGTGTTCAGCCTGAGGGTGCCCCATACTTCAAGCATCAGGAGAGAGAAAGCTTGACCAAAAGTTTGCTTCCAAATGTATTTGGTTTTGCTTGGTTAGTGGGATCTAGCTGTCGGTCCAGCCAGGGATGGAATGGGATTGTGCTCTTGTAGTCTGTCTTTCTATGTCCTTAGGAACTGTCAATGATCTGCGTCTTCTCTAGATCCTATGGGGATAGGTAATTCTCTGCAGTACACAGAGGTTGTGGGTGAAGGTCTCCACTGCCTCTTTTCCCCAGCATCTCAAGTAAAGTTTATTGACCCGACTAATAAGGAAAAGAATAAAGGCAGGCCCCGTGTGCATGCTCTTCCCTCTAAGGGTGTTTTCTGCGAACCAAAAATTTGCTCTGCTGCACCACTTGCATTGTCTGGCCACACTGCGAAAAGGAGGAGGGGAGATGAAGTCTTAATGCCATTTAGATCATTTCTAAGGAAGAAGGGAAACGAAGTAGTGGACAAGCTGTTAATACTGCATTTGCCAGTCAGGGTGTGTACCAACCATGAAGGCACAAGCAGAGACAGGATCCAAAGAAGCAGGTCGGCCATTTCCAGGACACTCAGTGTACACAGGCACATCTCCATTTCTTTAGACAGTTTCAATTGTGTAGCCCAGGCTAGCCAGGAACCACTATGAAGCCCAGTCTGGCTTTAAACTCATAATCCCCCTGCCTCAGCCTCCTAAGTGCCAAGAGTATGGTTGTACACCCAACATGTTTTTATAAGGATTTGTCCACTTCCACTGCTTTGGTGTAAGGGCTGAAATTTCAATGAGCATGGCATTATTATGTTGAGCATCTTAATTTATTAAGCTTTTATTTCCCCAGTTGTGTTTTGCTTTTATTAGTGCTGTCCCACTCTCGGGCCAGATAAAGCGAGATTCTTCCTTTATCCTGAGCTCTGCTTCCATGGACCCACTGACCACCCTCACCCTGTGACCCTGCTCCCTTTGGCCTGCTCTCTTTTCTCCTACATCACCCATCACTTTCAGGATGTATATTATCACTACAATTGGAGAAGGGGGCAGGGGCTTGCTTCCCGATTAGCATATCTACCAGAGCAGCTAGCTGGTAGGTCCCTTGCTTAGAACTCGTACAAAGCTGATGATTGGGACATTTTGTTTGTTTGTTTTATTTAAATGTGGGATAGGCTGGGTGTGTACACATGAGTGTTGTGCCTAGGGAGGTACCTGAACTCCTGGAGCTTGTGAGCCGTCTGACATGGATACTTGGGACAGAACTCTGGGTTCTCTAGAGGAGCAGCACACTGAGCCATTTCTCCGGCTCCCAGCTTCACGAAGTCTGTTTTAGTGGCAGAGCAACAACAACAGAAAGTCATCAGTCGAGGCCCTTTAAAATACTTGGGTGAATGCCAGTCTCTGCTCTAAGCCGCAGAGGCTCTGATGGCTGCGTCGAGACCTCTGTGTTGTCTGCTACAAGACTCTGGAGGCCTCCGGAGTTGTTGGAAGCTACTGATGTGTTACTACGTTCTGAGTGAATTTCACCAGCTAGTCAGGAGGATGTCAGATTAAATAAATCAGTAGGCAGCAAATGACTATAAAGGGAATTAGAGACAGCCCAGGATCATTTATCCCCAGATCTCCAACTCTCCACAATCATGATGTTCTAACCAGCCTTGCAGAATCTTTAACAGGTTACTTTTTTTTCCCCCCCCCCTGGAAACTTCCAGTTCACAGCTGAATGAATGAGGCAAATATTCTTTCTGTACCAAATAGCATTTTCCTTCTCTACCAGATGGTAGTAATAACATAGATATTGTTGCCAAGCAATAAAATAAAAGGAGCAAAGTGACACCTTCTTTGAGTGGGATGCACATGCAAGGGATCTTTCTACTCCTGGGTCAGTGTGAAATAAATCAGTCCGAGTGTTTGAGTTTCTGTTCAAAGCTGTAAGAAAGGCTCCTGTCACGACACTTAGACCCAGTGGACCAGAGAGCCATGATTGGTTAGACTTATGGCTGGGAAACCTCTCTTGAGTATGTGATTGCTTGGACCCACAGGTTCCATTGAACCTGGTCGAGGTACTTGGCTCCTTCCAGACCTCCCTCCACACTGGAATGTTTGTCTTAAATTGGTCATCGGCAGGGAATTGGCTTTTGTCTACTAACCTGGAGTAACAGGGATGCTTTGGGTTTTTGTTGTAGTTGTTCTTTTCTAGGACATGGCGGGACCTCAGGAACTATGAAGCTACTGAAAGCTTTATTCATCCAGGTTCCTCTGGGGCTTCTCGAAGCATGCTCTAAAGAGGGGACAGACTCTTTGCTGTACCTCACCCCAGAGTCTTCAATAAGGAGTGAGAAGAACCTAAGAGATAACAGTTTTAGGAATCTGGGTATGAGTGTATACACGCACAGGTGCTTGTGTGCACATGTGTATGCAGATGCACAGGCAGACCATAGCCAGAAGACAACCTCAGGAGCCAGCCGTCTTTTTCCTTTGTGTGCAGGGTCTCTCGTTACCTGGGAGCTGACCTTTCAGGCTAGGCTGGCTGCTCAGGAGGTCCCAGAGATCTCTATGTCCCTACTTCCCGAGAACGGGGTTCACAGGTCTATACAACCAGGGCCAACCATTTTTTTATATAGGTTTTAGAGGTCCAGCTAAAGTCAGCAGTGAGCACACGTGTCACCAATGTGCCACCTCTCCGGGTCTATGAAGAAATCCTTTTTCTCCCCCCCCCATCAACTTTTTTATTTTTACTAGTTCTCACTTTCACACAGCTTATGTTTTTCTGTTTAGATCATAGATGAAATCCTGAAGATTAATGAAGACCCCAGAGTGCATGGCCTTGCCCTTCAGATCTCTGAAGATTCGTTGAGCAACAAAGTTCTCAATGCTTTGAAGCCGGAAAAAGATGTGGACGGGTAAGAAATATAAAAGGAAATAATCAGTAGTAATCAATCTTATTGATAAATAACTGAAATGATTTATCTAAATTTCAATTTCTTTGTAAGTCAAAATCATTTTAAATAGGCTTAGGAGGTAGAGAATTTTTAAAATTCTGTGAATGAAAGTCATGTATCTTGGAAAATACACATCTGTTTGGAGATAATCCTGAACTATCATATGTACTCAGCAAGCTCCTATTTTCCTGACTGAGTCTTTGGCTAGGAATAATCTTCCCCGGGTAATTCTACCGAACAGTGAAAGAAAGACTGAAGCTCCAAGCATCCTTTACTCCTAGACTGGTTAGGAAAAATATAACAACACATGTTTTTATTAATAATATGAATTTCTAATTAAATTTTGAGGTGGTAGTGGGGGGAATTGTGACCATTGGGTGTTTTGTGGAATGCCATGGTAAGATATAAGTATCACAGGAGAGTGAATGCCATCAGCCTACATTGCGGGGACAGTGTGTTTCCTAGAGAGTAAAGGCTCCATTTTCTTATATGGAAGCATAGGAAATAATTTGTCCTGTAGCTGAAACAACAGGGCTTATTTGGGACGATAAGGTCGGGAACAAATTTATAAAGTTAGACTTCTGTCTAGCGTATCCTTCAGCAGTTGCATTGAAAGCTTGGTAATCCACTGAACTACGCTGGCTTTTTTTGTTTGTTTGTTTGTTTTTGTTTTTGTTTTTCGAGACAGGGTTTCTCTGTATAGCCCTGGCTATCCTGGAACTCACTGTGTAGACCAGGCTGACTTGAACTCAGAAATCCTCCTGCCTCTGCCTCCTGAGTGCTGGGATTAAAGACGTGTGCCACCATGCTCGGCCAAACTACAATGGCTTATTGCAGTCTATCATTTCTTTCTTACAAGGGGAAGACAGGCTCAAACAAGAGAATGCTTTATAAAGGCTGGGCTGTAATTCAGTGGGTGGGTGGATGTATAGGTAAGACACTTGAGTTCCCTGGGATATAGATATGGATGGATGGATGGAATGGATAGTTAGATGGATGATAAAACCTCCAGTTCTATAGCAGAGTGATCAAAGAAAGAAGATGTGGTCCTGGATCAGGACTGCCCAAGGTCTTATGTGGATATAGTTTCAGACATTTCATACAGGGAGAGAATCATAGAAACCTTCCGAGTGTCTTCATTCATACAGAATGAAGTAGAGAACATCATCTTGTCAGTTCTTTGCTCTAGACTTGAGTGGAAGAAAGCACACAGAAGCCACTGTATAGCAAGTGTGTGTTTTCTTGATGTTCTCCCTTCATTTCCCAAGGAAATAAATACTGAAGCCAAGTGGAAGTTGACCTGCGAGTCTCTGGATTGATAGACTCAATCCTGAGGTCTGAAAGTGGACAGCTGATTGCGGGGACTGTTGGAGCCATTGAAGGTGTCTCTGGAGCTAAGACGTGCAGCCCTGCATGGGTTTGTGCTGGGTCCTAGGGAGTCTCCTGCATCCTCCCAGTCATTCCGTGTTCCATCTTCAGTCGTGACTTGCTCCCATATGTCCCCCTGGATGCTTTGTGACTCACCTGTTCTCTTCCGTTCGATTTCAGGGTGACCGACGTCAATCTGGGGAAGCTGGTGCGAGGTGACGCTCCAGAGTGTTTTGTTTCGCCCTTGGCCAGAGCTGCCGTAGAACTTGTTGAAAAATCAGGTCTGGAATGATCAATTCTGTTTACTGGGGTTTCGGCTTTGTTTTGTTTTTCAATAAGGATTTGTGGCTGGACGATTCTAAATGAAATAGAAAAGAGAAACACTATTTTTTTTACCTACTGCTATTTAGATAACTTTTTAAAAATAATAACTTGCTTCTGGAAAATTCCAATTGATGTCTTTTTTTTTTTTTTTTTTTTTTTTTTTTTTTTAGGTTTTTCGAGACAGGGGGAATTCTGAGAGCTTACATTTGGAGGGCTCA
>NC_034610.1:28697668-28710874 GCF_900095145.1 Mus pahari
AGGCTGGCCTCAAACTCAGAAATCTGCCTGCCTCTGCCTCCGGAGTGCTGGGATTAAAGAGGTGTGCCACCACACCCTGCTTCCAATTGATGTCTTAAAGTGCTATCTAATGTTGGCTTTGTTTCTCTCAGGTTTTAATTTGCATATAAATAGGTTAACTGAAAGTATTTTCTAGTAAGATTGTGTATAAAAGAGATGGCTACAAACACTAGCATTTTAAACATTGTTTTCTCTCAAGAAACAGTCAAAATAACCACAGTGAAAATATCTCCTGGTTTGGCAAGTCTGTCACTGTAGGTACAGGTAAATCACAGTTAGAGCTGACTTGATTGAGCAGGTGGATTTTGCATGGAAAGACTCCATATGAGACTTATTAACAAGTGGGGCTGTGTCAGTAGCCAGCGCTATTTAATTTCTTACGTTCTTTTCTAAACCTCACATTCCTGTGCCAGGAAAACAGACACAAATGATTCACCTTTTTTGATTACTGAATTTAACTAATAATTACTGTGTGTGCTGGCTGGTTTGTGTGTCAACTTGTCATAAGTTGGAGTCATCAGAGAGGAGGGAACCTCAGTTGAGAAAATGCTTCCATGAGATCTAACTGTAAGGCACTTATTAATTAGTAATCAATGGGGTCGGACCCAGCTCATGACGGATGCTGCCATCCATGAGCTGGTGGTCCTGGGGTCGATAAAAAAGCAGGCTGAGCAAAATCAAGGGAAACAACCGAAGAAGCAGCACCCTTCCATGGCCTCTGCATCAGCTTCTGCCTCTAGGTCCCAGCCCTGTTTGAGTCCCTGTCCTGACTCCCTCCAGTGACTGGCTATGATCTGAAAGTGTAAACCACATAAACCCTTTCCTTCCCAACTTGCTTTTTGGTCACGGTGTTTTTGCCCCAGCAACAGAAACCCTAACGGTGCGATAGATCATGTATTTAACAGCTTAGCTAAGACACTATGAGATAGCTTGTGTATTGAATGACTTAACTAAGACACTGTGGGATAGCTCAAGTATTTAGCAGCTTAACTAAGACACTGTGAGATAGTTCCCATAAGTTTATGGCTTCCTAACTTGAGAACACAGAAGTTCAACTGGTCTTGGCCCCAATTGCAGAGAAAAGAAGCAGATGCCCCTCCCTTAGCCTCAAACATTCAACAGTCAAAAGGCCAAAGATATTTTGGCGAAGTTCTAATAAAAGGTGGACTCTCCAGATGTACCTTTTAGTCAGCAGCCACTAAAATAAGGTCTGTGAGATGGTCCGATGTGTCCTGCCCTGCAGGTCTTTCTAGAATCTCCTAGAGGCAACTTACAGCTGGTTCTATATTCATAAGGAAC
This sequence comes from Mus pahari, assembly GCF_900095145.1. Lineage (NCBI taxonomy): Eukaryota > Metazoa > Chordata > Mammalia > Rodentia > Muridae > Mus > Mus pahari. Next base: position 28,699,007 of record NC_034610.1, read on the forward strand.
TGTAGAAATAGAGGGAGCTGTAAGACTCAGAAACAAAGGGTGCACGAGGAGGGTGCGCGAGGAGACTCTGGTTGGCCACGGCCTTCTTTCCAAGTGCATGGTCAGCGTGCTGTACTGTTGAGACAGCCAAGGTCTGGCTGTTTATTTTTCTTTATCTACTTTCTCTATTTTTTTAATGCTTATTCTATTTTGTTCAAGTCCACCTCTTATTCTGCTCCAACTCCTCTCAGACCCTCCACCCTTTATCTTCCTTCCAATTGCATGTTCTTTAAGAAAAGAAGACTTACTTCACTCACATGCATGTGTGCTGTCCACTGTAGCATGACCAGCCTACCAGGGGCTCCACCCCTGAAGAGTACGGACTTGCTCTATCCTGGTAGCTATCAACCGCCTGTGGCTTCTTAACTACAAGTGGGGCCTTGCGAGACCCTGTATATGCTGGAATGTTGAGTAGATTGGTCCTGTGCTGGCAACCACAGCTCCTGGGTGAAGCCATCTGTCACCTCCAGAAGGCACTGTTTTGCAGCCTTCTTCCCTGACGGCTCCCTCTATTTCTTACCATATTTCCACTTTCTCTTCTGCGGTGGCCTCCAAGAAAAGCCACTTAGAAGATGTTCTTTCGGTTAAAGCGACCTGGGAGGAAGTTTTCAGTGGTGTGAATTTTAATATCAACTTTTCTTTGGTCGGTAGGGATCACTTTGGATGGAAAGAAGGTCTTGGTTGTAGGGGCTCACGGGCCCCTGGAAGCTGCCCTGCAGTGTCTCTTCCAGAGAAAAGGATCTATGACAATGAGCTGCCCCTGGGCAACACCTCAGCTTCCAGACAAGGTAGGTCTCCCGTGGGACTCTACGACCTTGGCATTCTGTATTAGAGAAGAGGGAAAGCTGGGATGTGTAAAGTGAGCACTGAACAGGAAGTTAGAGGTAAGGTAGAGGTAGATCTTGAAGGAGGAAGATAGTAAAAAGCAAAGTCCGTTATCGTGGCTCATTTCTGCAGCCCCAACATTTGGAAATAGTTGAGATAGTAGTTCAAGGCTAGCCTGGACTACAGATGAGACAGTATGTTAAAAATAAAACAAAGTAATACAGAGCAGTTTTTAATGTGGTAGAAAACAAATGTCTTAAAAGATGTTCTTTCAGTTAAAGCTGTCTGGAAGGAAGTTCTCGGTAGCGTGTATTTTAATATTAAATTTTCACTGGTTGGTCAGGATCACCAAGGGATCTTTAAGAAAGCTCAGAGGTGGCTCTTGGGAAAGATAGAAGACAGACACACAGCTAGCCGACACAAGACACAAAGAACAGCGACTGTCATAAGAAAAGACCCACCTACTGTTCTTGTCTCATTTCTGTTGCTGTAACAAATACGCCGACAAAAAGCAACCCAGGGAAGAGAGGGTTTGCTTACCCATCACTGTGGGGAAGTCGAGGCAGGGGCATAGCACATGATATCACGGTCCAAAGCAGAGAGAGTAAATGCTCGGATCCTTGCTTGCTAGCTTTCTCTTCTTACACTGTTTTGGACTCCCTTCTTCCCCTCTGTCTAGGGAATGGAGCCACCTATGATGGGCTGGGTCTTCATACACTAAGACTACATTAAAAAGCAGCAAAAAGGTGGTCACAAATTAGGGGTAGTTAAAGCAAACATTTAGTTAGCGGTTGCTGTCTGGTAAAAGGCTCAGAAATCAATAAGACAGTAATAATCTATAGAAAAACAGCAGATGGCCATTTATAGGCATATGGTGATAGCTGCCTAGCTCCTTATGATTTATGCTCATCAGCTATGCTAGCAATAAGTAATGACAAGTATTGGTGTTGGCAACTTTGTGTGAACCCAAGAGCTGACATATCACCTTAAAGATTTCAAAGAGAATTAAGCTTTTTAAAAAGTCCTTTAATAGAGTTTAAGGTACTTTTTTTTTTTTTAAAGATTTATTTATTTCATATATGTGAGTATACTGTAACCGCCTTCAGACACACCAGAAGTGGGTGTCAGATCTCATTACAGGTGGTTGTAAGCCACCATGTGGTTGCTAGGAATTGAACTCAGGACCTCTAGAAGAGCAGTCAGTGCTCTTAACTGTTGAGCCATCTCTCCAGCCCAAGGTACTTTTCTTTGACCCTGACATTTTCTGGTCTAAAAATGTCATAGGCAAATTCTTAGACGTATAGACAAGAAGCCACAGTCAGGGGCTTGGGGAGATAGCTTAGAAGTTAACAGTTGCGTGGTGTGCACATGGCCCTAGAGCAGCATGTTTACTATACAAAACGGGAAATCTGAAAGCACATCTAGGGGCAAGATGAGAAAGGAGGGGGTCCAAGGGGACTTCTTCCTTTTCCTTTTAATAATAAACTTACTCTTGTTTGGTTTTTCTGCACTAAAAGCCCAGCTCTAAGGTTGGAGAGGTGGCTCGGTGGGTAGGACCCATTGCTAAGCATGCATGAGGGGCTAATTTCCAAGTTTGCGGACTCACTTAAAAATCTGGGCATGTTCCTGTGCACCCATCACCCATCAGCGCTGTGGTGGCAGAGACAAGCTGCGGGATCCTGCAGCTGTCAGCCTAGCTGTGACTTCGTAGAGAGACCCCATCTAAAGGGAATAAGGAGGAGCGGGATGGAGCGGGACAGCTATCCAGTGTCCCCCTCTGGCTCCAAGTGTGCACAACTGTGTGGTTGAGCCCGCATGCACACACGCGTGCGTGCACACACACACCACTCATCCTAGAGTACCAGAGAAAAGAATGGGATAACGGTTCCATGGGATTTTCTGTAGTCCTTCATATGACGCTGAGAGTGGAGGAAGGGAGTGAAAACTGTTCACCCTTCAGCTGGGGAGGGAGGACTGAATGAGGTGCTTTCCTTCCCCGCCCCCCCCCCCCCCCCCAGGACTTCTCCCCTCCTCTTGCTCTCCACCTCCCTCTCCGTTCCTCCCAGAGTCAGTCAGGGACTCACCCCAGTGGGATCACTGCTGAGCATCCTTCCCCGGGTTACATGATGGCCAGGGGAGACAGTCAAGTCAGTGGACGGCACTTACCAGACTACCTGGCTTGTAATTAGGGCTCAGAGGGTTGGAACCATCTTTTAATCTCCTATTTTCTTTCCCGTCTCCTTCCTTGACTTAGAGAGTTCTGTGTGTAGTACCTTTAATATTTAATGTTTATGGTTTTTTTACTTGTTCGTACTAAAGGAAAATGCTGAGTGGTTTTTCCATAAGTTTATCTGTGTCTGGGTTGGGTGAACGTTCATGAAATAATATCTACTATAAAGGAAAATAAGGGAGAGATGTAGCTCAGTTGGTAGAGGGCTAGCCTTAGCATACACAAAGGCCCGGATTCAGTCCCCAGTGTAGCATGCCTAGTGGTGCTGGCCTACCTGCAATTGTGATGCTCTGGAGGTGGGAACAGGAAGATGGGACTTCAAGATCAGTAAGAGAACCTTCCCAACGTAAAGAAACCAAGCACTGCCGTTCTTGATACTCAGGAGTGACCGTTTTAGAGTATAAACGTAGCAAAAAGGTAGCTAACCATCACCCCCTAACCTGATGGTGATTGTCATCTTAGTCAAGCTTGTTACCAGACTGAGTCCCACAGCTAAACATTTGGGGTGGCAGTTGACTGCCTGCTATGAGAAAGGGATGAAGAAGGAACTTGTCACTGTGACCATGACTGTGACTCCAGGACTCAGGAGAATGAGTCGGGGAGACTGGTTCAAAGTTAGCCTTGGCTACATATATAAGCTTGGTGGGATTGTTTATTAAAACATTTTAGTTGAGACTTTAACATTACTAGAACATATATATTCAGAGAGGAAGCGTGGTTTGTTTGTTTGTTTGTTTTATTTTTTGAGTCCGTTGCCTGAGTGTATGTCTGTGCACTACATGCACGTGGTGCCTGCAGAGGCCAGAAGAGGGCGCTGTGTCCTCTAGGACTGGAGTTACTGAGGGTTGGGAATCTCCATGTGGGTCCTAGGACTCTTGAACCCAGGACCTTTAGAAAAGCAGCCAGCGCTCCTCTAACTACTGAACCATCCTTCCAACTCCAAGCTTCTGGGTTCTGTTCTGTTTTGTTTTATTTAAGAATTATTTATGTATTTTATGTATATGAGTGTACTGTAGCATCTTCAGACACACCAGAAGAGGGCGCGGGATCCCGTGACTGATGGTTGTGAGCCATCATGTGGTTGCTGGGAATTGAATTCAGGACCTCTGGAAGTACAGTCAGTGTGTTTAACCACTGAGCCATCTTTCCAGCCCCACATTTGTTTCTTTATCTTAAGAAACTGATTTAAAGGGCCGGGCGTGGTGGCGCGCGCCTTTAATCCCAGCACTTGGGAGGCAGAGGCAGGCGAATTTCTGAGTTCGAGACCAGCCTGGTCTACAGAGTGAGTTCCAGGACAGTCAGGGCTACACAGAGAAACCCTGTCTCGAAAAACAAAAAAAAAAAAAAAGAAATTGATTTAAAATCAGGTTTTCTTAATCTGGACATTCGATTTGTAGTATCCTCATGTAGTGTGTGATTCCATCAGACACAGCAGGGACAGCAGAATCTTGATAGGCTAGCTCACGGTGTCAGTTACTGGGATCAGTGGGGCCTGGCAGCATTCCGTGGGAAATCCCACAGCAAGTTCTTGGAGCTCCATCCGGAGTAGCACAATGAACCCCTGAACCTCCTGGGCTTTCCCTCTTGCACCCCGCCTGCCCGAGGTGAATTCTCTCTGTCCTGCATAGCTTCACACTGTGAGCCTACCCCCACCTGTTTGTCACTCCGTGGGCGTCAGATCTAATGTGGCAATGTGATAGCTAACCATTGCTTTAATTGATAAGGACCCCAAGACATGAGAGTGGTCAAGCTGGTCATTTGGATCTGGCAGAGAAGCCCAAAGAGAAACTCTAAATAGCTTCCTTCGTGTGAAAAAGTGCAGTTGTATGTGTGCCTGTAAACCCATGAATGGTCTAGATGTAATTAGCATAGTCTGGCTTCCGGAACCGGCCAGGGGTCTTGGAATATACTCTTGTCCCAGAATAACGAGGACTGCTCCATGCTGAATGACATCTAAAAATGCATATTACTTGTGCTAAGGGGTAGAGAGTAAGGGACAGGTTAGAGAGCCCTAAATGGAGGGCAGGGGTCTTGCTGCTTTTAAGACAGGAACGTGCTCTTAGACACACGTGGAAGAAACCTATGTATGTTTTCAGTAGTCGCCACACGGGGGCAGCCCACTCAAGAAAATTCAAGAACAATTGGCTTGCCTCGCCCCGCCCCTCCCTCTCCCGTAGACTCCAGCCTTATGCTTGCTTAGCTTGGCTATGACCGAGTTACAGCCCCTATGTTTGCATGCTAAGACCTAGAGTTTCTGGTTTGGAAGCAGTCGTGGAAGAGGAAAATAAGCCTTGCCCAGTGTTGGACAGCTGCGGCAGGCAGGGAAGACGCCTTCCCCACAGTTCAATGTTTTCACAGCTGGCCGGAGACTTTGGCCGCTTGTATCCGTATTTTTTGAAAAACAAAGACATTTTTTGAAAGTCCTTTTTTTTATTATGAGAGTAAATCACCTAGAAGCTTCCGCGGAGTGAAGCTCATCCCAACTCTGAGGAGGGTTCCCGAGCAGTGGTTTTTCTGGAGAATCTGGAGACAGTGAACATTCCGGTTTCCGCATATCTCCAGAAATTCTGTTCAGTAATTGTTATGCGTTTTCCTCATTCCTTCACGTGACAGCAGAATCGTGGAGAATCAGAAACACTTGATTTTAGCCTAGAGGCTGCGTGTGTGTGAGTGCGTGTGCATGTGTGTGTGTATGTATGGGTGTGTGTGTGTGTGTGTGTGTGTGTGTGTGTGTGTGTATGGGTGGGTGGGTGTGCAGACTAGAGTACAACCTCAGGTGTCATCCTTACAAGCCGTCTGCCCTATGAGATGGGGTCTGTCACTGACATGGAATTCACCAAACCATCTGTGCTGGCTGATCATTGAACTCCGGGGGGTCTGTCTGTCTCCACCTCCTCGGTGTGGGATACAAGCACACATCCCCTTACCAGACTCAAGTACTCAAACAAATGAGCCTAGGGAGCCCTTCTCATTCACACCGCCACAGAGGCCTTCAATAGAGCTAAGCAGAAGCCAGCACCAAGCTCTTGAACCTGAAAAACTAGAAACCAACTCAACCGATCTCCAATCTCAGGCGTTTCGTTACAGTAACAGTAAGTGAACTGGAGAATGTCAATGAAAGATAATGTCCTACATCCGTTCCACACTTTCAGGTGCCTTGAGCATTCCACAGATCTCACAGAGCAATGTGGGGAGGTCAGCTGAATGCTGTCCACATTCCTCGTGTGCTAATGAGTGTAGACCCAGCTCTCGGCCATATGCGTTTTAGTCAGGCCGAGGAGCTTCCTTCGCCCCCACCCTGCCTTTTCTCACTTTTCTCCACACAAGTGTATCTTCCCAGGCCCCTTGGCAGCAGAGGGATGGATCAGAAAGACAAGGGATGTGTGTTACATGTGTGTTTGCATGTGTGTTGCATGTGTGTAATCCTATTGTTGGGAATTTGCCTTGACTGGTCCCGTCTTTCTCACTGAGGGTCTCACCTTGGTACCCAACCCCATCTGGAGCAAGAGATGCTTCTGCCTGGATGCTTATTCGTCAAGCAGACCCCTGTCCTTGCAAGAGAGAAATTGTTGGGCACTGCAGAGCTCTGCTCCCTTGAGAGTCACACTGAAGTTGGGGACAGAGAACAGCTGGAAGTTGCAACTGGAGTAGCATCCAGCTGGGTTGAGTCCACTGGATCCCAGCTGCATTCGGAAGAAATGCTGTAGACATCAGAGATGGGCTTGAATTTCACTTTTCTCTGAGAGTCTCATTTCTCTTCATTTCACAGAGACACTTAAAAAAAAAAAAAAAACCAACAATAGTATTTATAGATAAAAGAACAATATGAGTCTTTCACATTTGAAGACTCAAACTCTTAGGTCTGAGATTTTGGAGCCAAACTACATTATCACGAAGCTTAAATTTAGCGCACAGTATTCCTAATAAAGGGGCTTAAAAGTGAGTGGAAATTTCTAAATTTATTGTGGGGTGAGTGGATGTGTGTGTGTGTGTGTGTGTGTGTGTGTGGAAGGGTAGGGATAAATAGAGCTGGGACCTCCCAGTCTTTCAAGTGGACTGGGTCACTGAATTGTACAGACTGATCTTTTCACATGTAGGGCAACACTGTGAACAAGTAAAATCAGTATGCTGCTGGCTTTAGGTTGAGTGCTGCTCTTGCTTTTATTGAGTGGCTGGTCACAGCCATGCGCTGCTCTTTGCCCAGATGGTGTGATTTCAAGGCTCATACCCTTTTGGACAGGACTAGCATCCCATCACGAAGAAACTGAGACTCCAAAGAGACTTCTCCAGACACTAACAGTTAAGAACAGATGCGTGGGGCTGGCAGGGTGGCTCAACAGGTTAAAAGTCTGAGGACCCAGGTTCAGTTCCCCTCACCCCACACTCTCTTCTGGCCCACACAGATACCAGCACACATGGGGTATTTGTGAACTCATGCAAGCACACCTACAGACTCATAAATTAAAAAAAAAAAATCTTTCGGGGAAGAGAGACGTTACCATATATGCCCCCTCTGTGCATGTAGCATTTATCCAGATGTTCCTATGAGTTCAATCTCTAAACCAAAACACTACCCAACTCAGCCACCAGGGGGGGATTGAGACAGGGTTTCTCTGTGTAGCCCAGGCTGTCCTAGAACTTGTTTTGTAGATCCGCCTGCCTCTACCTCCCGAGTGCTGGGATTAATGGTGTGTGCTGCCACACCCAACTCCCCTCCTTCCAACTTTGTGATTTCTCCAGAGACAACCTTGTAAGATGCGGTCTGAAGTAGCCTGACTGTCACTCCTTCCCCCGGGCTTTGGGCTTGCCAGAGCTCCCAGGCTCTCTCTTAGGAGTCAGTGGTCTGTGCCCTCTGAAGGGGTGGAAATGGCACCTAGTCAGGGGTGCTGACGTGGTGCCTGTGATGTGCAGGACGGGGGCCGTATGACTTCACGCCTAAGTGAACATCCGGTTTCTCAGGAGTGTGTGCGGACCCTCTGGGATAGTGGCCACTAAGCTGTCCTTAACAAAGTGCATTCAGATGTTGGCATCCATACTTTTCACCCTGCCGGCTGCCTGGTCACGTGACTTGTCAACACCAAAGTAGAAGCTGATTGGCTTTCTTTTTAAGCCAGGATGTCAGCCTGTGTTGAGAAAGGGATTCGTGAGAGCGTACTGAAGCGAGTAAGCGTGGGTTCGAGTGGAACCGTGTAAATTAGCAGATTTGATCAGCCTTGGCTGGGTCAGAACGTGAGCCAAGACTGAAATGCAGGCGGGATTACCACGGTGATCTGATGAGGAATTTGTGGGGCAAATGTAAGGAAACCAGGACCCCCTTTACAGCCACCCCCCCATATACACACACACACACACTCATACTCACACTCACACTCAAATGCCTACCCTATATCCTATAGGTAACTTATTCTGACTTCAGTCTTGGTGGGTGGTGCCGCAGATGCTCAAACATGGAATGCATTCTTCTCAGACGTCGTGTTAGAAATGTCGGCGTACCAATTCGCTAGCTTCGGAGTGCAGTTTAACACATCACAAGTTGGAATTGTGTTGCTCGCGTCTGTCTCCTTCTCCGTGGGAAACCTGGATGGGGACCAAGGTGTTTCTCCAAGCTGTGGTTTTGGTTCAGCTTTCACATAGCCCACGTCACTTTGCAGCCACCTGTGGCCAACCTCAGTCACACCCTGTGTCATCAGAGTCCACTGTGGAAGTGGGGCATGCACGGCACTGCAGAGTCCCCACTGCATCAGTCCTGAGGGGTTTTGGACCTGTGTTCTGCAGGAAACAGCCTGGCGATGTCACCTTCGGTCTACTGGCACATGATTTGTATTTGCCTTCTCCAAAGCGAGTGGTTTCTGAGGACAAAATAAGTAGTCTAATGGCACGCTCTTGTGCATAACCTGACACACACGCACCGTCTGTTTGTATGGAGAGTCCGTGTCCTAGTCTCTTCTGCGTGCATGTAAGTCACTAGAAACCAGAGCCTGGAGACTGACCATTGCTGGTAAAGCAGAGTCTAGGCCCAAGTCCAGGTGATGTGACGCCACCTGCCATGAGTCTGGATTCCTCAACTCTCAGGGGAAGCAGCTAAGGCCCAGAGAGCTCCTCCAAGAGAGCAGATGCAGAAATGTGATCTGCAGATGTGCAGTGGGAGACTGGGAGCTGGAAAGCATAAACGAAGAGGCTCATTCCCCACAGCCCCGGCCATGTACCTGAACTCCAGCCTGGTGTGTGCATGAAGACTGTGTGGTCCGCATGAAGGTGCATCTGAGGCCCTCCCGCTCTCCTTCTCTCGCTCCCCTTTTCCTTCTCCCTTACCCCTTCTTCCCCATCCTCTCCCTCTTCCTTTCTCCCTCTTTTCCCTCTCCCCTTCCTCTCCTTCTCTCTGTCTTCCCCTTTTCCTTCTTCCTTCCTCCCCCTCTATCCTTCCTTGTCCCTCTACCCTTCCCCCTCCCTTCTCCTCTCTCGCCCTCTCTCCTTCCTTTATCTCTCACCCCCCTCTTCCCCCTTTCCCTCTCCCTCACCCTCCCTCTCCCCCCTTTCCCTCTCCCTCACCCTCCCTCTCCCCCTTTTCCCTCTCCCTCACCCTCCCTCTCCTCCCTCTCTCTTTCCCCCACCCCTCCCTCCTCTTTCTACTCCCCCTTTCCCTTCTCTGCATAACATTTTTTTTCCTCAAGAGTTGAAGAAAATAATCATTTTTATGAGCCCTGAAAGGATCTAGTTCTGAATTTGTGACCTGTTTTCTTTCTTTGTTTACATCATCTGGCCTGACTTTTAGAGTGTGGTGGTAGTGGTGGTGTGTGTTCCTGTGTGTTCGTGCGTGTGTGTGTGTGTGTGTGTGTGTGTGTTCAGATTCATTCTCCTGTTTCCCAGGCTGGCCCCAAACTTGCTTTATAGCAGCAGTTCTTAACATATGGGCTATGACACCCTTGAGGTTCAAATGACGCTTTCGCGGGAGCCATCTAAGACCATCTGCATATCAGATATTTATGATTCATAACAGAATTACAGTTATGACTAGCAACAAAAATAATTTTATGGTTGGGGGTCACCACACCATAAGGAACTCTATTAAGGGGTCACCGCATTCGAAGGATTGAGAACCACAGCTCTGTAGTGAAGGGTGAATGTAAGCTTCTAATCCTTCTGCCTTTGCATCCCAAGTTTAGGGTTAGAGGTGTGTGCTGCCAAGCCTGACTTTATGGAATGTGGGTTCTCTGTATGCAAGACAAGCACAATAGCAACTGACCTACATCCCTAGCCCTGTATTGTCTTTTGGATATATGACATTCACTTCAGAGAAGAGTAATTGTCTTTTCTAGCATTTTTGCACATAACTGAATAGCTTAGATATGTAATATAATCATGAAGTAAGAGTTGAATTTGGGAACACTTAGGAAAAGGAAGGTCATTTATTATCCTTCGGGAGATCTTGCTAGATATGTCATAATTCCCCGTTGTCCGTTTGGCTCGCAGTCGTTCTGCTTTATGCAATAAGTCTTAAGATTTTTAAAAGCCAATAACGTGTTTTACTGATCACCAGAGAGAGTAGACAACTGACATACACTCAGTTCCTGAAAGGAAGAAAATTCCTGCACAGCGAGATCACTGGGTGGGCACAGAAAGCACAGATCGTTTCTGCTCAGTCTCCGTCCTCTGTCCTGTCGAAGCCTGATGCCTGAACGGAACCTCTTGCACACTGACACACTGATATCTAAATAAAACCTCTTGCACCCTGACACCTGACATCTGAACGGAACCTCTTGCTCACTGACACACTGACACAGCTCACTTCAGGATCCTTGTTTTACCAGTGCAGGAAGACATGGTCGCTGACTCACTGACGTAGGGCATGGCCTTGTGGTGTTTGCTCAGCCGGCTTCAGGTGAGATCAGGCACGTTCAGGGTGGAATGGTGCTGGACTCAGCTAATTTCAGATGTTAGGTATTCTAAGTTTTAAAGTTTTGTGAATAGACAGGGACTCTGCTAACGAGCTCTCCATATGTAGCCTGCAAGTGAGAAGTGTGCCAGTGTGGTTGCCATGGTAAAGCTACCCATCAGTTCCTCATTGCCAGGAATGCATTTTTGGCTTCTAGTCTGTGTGACTACTAGGATGGTGCACGCCTCAGCCTTCTCTTACCCTGCAAGGCCACGCCCCTCCTTCCTAACTCCATCCTGCACCACACCCTCTACATTTCCCCATCATTAGCTCCTCTTTTACTAATTACAATTAGCATCAGTGACCACCCCCCCCAAAGATCAGCCTTCTAGTTCTGCCTTTGCTCTGTGACTCCGTTTCCCTCAGCTCCCTGGCAAGTCTCAGTCCCCTCAGATGTCTCAGTATCACGTGATTCCCCTTCCCTCCTTCTGCCCATACTAATCCCGCCTCCTGAGAAATCTCCCTGAGACCTGTCTCGTACCCCATATATCTGTCCGACCAGTTTCTGTTACATTTTCTATGCAACAATGAAACATTTTAGAATTATACCTTAAGTGGCAAAGAAGGAAGTTTCGATACTTTGAAATCCCTGGCTTGCAGCTCTTTGAGATTAGGGAACAATACATGAGTATACATAGAAATTTCAAAATTATTGTTTTAAAGCTGAGAGTTGACAAGGAGGCTCAGGTCACAGGTCTCAAAGCAACAACAACAAATGTCTTGTCTCTTGCTGTTCTCTTCTCTGTCATGAGGAGATGGAGACAAATGAATTGTCCATCAGCAGGTGAATGAGTAATGAAAATCTAGTGTATACACACACACACACACACACATATATATA
>NC_034610.1:28715684-28756051 GCF_900095145.1 Mus pahari
AGACTGCTCCCAGGCAGACACCCCTCCTCGGGCGGGAAAGGTGCTGGATGTGCCCAGCAAACTTTTATATTCTTAGTTACGCTGGTAACATTCAGGTGATATGGAAGGAGATTTCATAACTCTCAGGTGCTAAAAGGCACAATTCTTCTTTAAAAAACAACAACAACAACAACAAAAAAGACCTTTCAACTTAAAAAATTACACTCCTATTTGCTTATTGGTGGTGCCATGATGAGGTTGGGGGTAGGAGGAAGTGGCACACATGCCCCAGCATGCATTTGGAGGTCAGACAACATCTTACTGGAGTCGTATCTCTCCTAACGCCATGTGGGCGCCGGGGAATGCAAGCAGACTTCAGGCTTGCTGGCAGGATCGGTCACCCATTGAGGCATCTTGTCAGCCCATCAAATGTGTGGGGCTTTTGTTGTTGTTTGGGTTTGGGGTTTGGGGATTTTGTTTGGTTGCAGGGAGGGTTAGAGGAGGCAGCTTGTTTAGTTTAAGATCCACATTTATTCCCCTTCAAAACACATTGCTAGAAAGAATTGATGTGTCCCTTCTAGCCCAATGATGGCGCTGCACTTGCTGTAGTCCCCTGCCTTTAAATGCATGGCATCTGCTAAAGAGAATGACCAAACCCTCATGGAACCTTCCAGACCGCATCTGCCTTCTTCCCTCATTTGATGCCCCTCCCCACAGGGATCACAGGAATAGTTTCCTTGTTACCTAAGCCACACGGCATCCACATGCTCCCCGTTCATGTCCGTCTATCTGTGTCTTGCTATTGTTTTAACATTTGGTCCTCTGCCTGGGGAGTGGGTGGTTCCCTCTAAGCTACACCGCTTCAGTCTCCACAGAGAAAGCAATATTTTGTTATGAGGTAAAGTTTCAAGCCAGGCCCTGGCCAGGGCCTTTCCCATGTGGGGAGATGGAAGGAACAGCCAGGGAGACGATAATTTTCCTTGAGTTTGAGCTCATTAAAATCTTACCCTGTCCTCAGTGGGTTATTTATTGATCTAAGCATCTAGCACTGTTTCTTTCCAGAAAGAATTAGCATCTATGCTGTGATCATGGGTGGGAGTGGGGATGGCTTTGTCCCTTCTGTGCGGGATTCACTGCCCCCGGCTGCTTATTAACACAGCTGCTTTAGAGATGTATATAGATATGTAGCTGAGGAGCTGGAATAAGATTCTCAAGATTTATGGGTAATGAAGAGAACGGGTTATATCAAAGACACCACGTGTAGGAACCAGAGGGTTCTTAGGGGGCTGGTATGAAGCTATGGTCCCTGGCTTCTCCCAAAATGAACACTTCACTGTTCTTCTCCCACATCCTTTCAATAGGTGTTTTAACATATTCTGGTCTTGTGGTCTTTGTGCAAGAAAGCCTAGGAAAATGATGTTTCTTATCTGCTGCTCTGGAGCCAGCCTTAAACATTTGCATTGCCTTTGAGAATCGCTGTGGTAGAATTTATGACAGTCATTTAAGTATGTAAATGAGAAATGGCTTTTCGGAACAGATGTTTACAATCGTCTTTCCACCAGAACACTTTTCCCCTACACATAACATCACCGGCGAGTCGAGCTGCTTCTCAGATCTGTCTGCAGGGATCATGCACAGCTTGAACCGGTCAGACTGCTGGGGCTGCTGGCTCCACGGACCTTGGTGCCGGTTAACTGTGTCATGGCTGTGTAGCCTGGAGGAGGAAGAATGGCTAGTTAGGCAATTGTTTCAGCAGCGATATCTCTTATATTCTTTCTTTTTAAGTTTCTCTCACTTACTTCCTCTTCCTCTCCCTCCCTCCCTTCCTGTGCATGCACATGTGTGTGTGAGTGTGTGTGTGTGAGTGTGTGTGCGTGCGCGTGTGCGTGCGTGTGTGTGCGTGCGTGTGTGTGTGCACGTGTGTGTGCGTGTGCGCATGTGCGCGTGTGTGCGTGTGTGTGTTTGCATGCGTGTGTGTGTGCACGTGTGTGTGTGTGTGTGTGTNCTGCCTATTGTATGGAGTCACTGAAAATCTTGAATAACTGAGAGCGTGGGAGAGAGAGAGAGAGAGAGAGAGAGAGAGAGAGAGAGAGAGAGAGAGAGAGAGAGAGAGAGAGAAAAGAGTGTGTTGCATGCTCATCTGAGTGTGAGTGAAGCCACAGAAAGCCATGGGAAGGTCAGAGGCTCAGTTTTCACCTTGTTTGACATAGAATCTCTTTGGTTGTTTGCCAGTGCATGCCCCAGGCTAGCTCACCCACCAGGTTCTGGGGACCTCCACCACCTTACTCATCATTGGTGCACTAGGGTCACAGCCACACTACCAGGGCTGGTTATATGTGAGTTTGGGGATTTGAGGTTGGGTCCCAGGTTTGCATTACAAGTTCTTTACTGGCTGAGCTATTCTCCCAATCCTCTTTCTTCTGAACATGGATAATCCATAGAGGAACGATTCATTAAATGATGCATATGGAGCTTATACACCGAGGCGGCTACCATGATGATATTTTTAAAGTTCCATTTTCTTTGTAAGACACATTAGTCATGTTCTGCTTATCCTAAGATATGCTTGAGGGTTGGAGAGATGGCTCAATGGTTAAGAGCACTGACTGCTTTTCCAGAGGTCCTTAGTTCAATTTCCAGCCACCACATGGTGGCTTACAACCATGTGTAATGGGATCTGATGCCTCCTTCTGGTGTATCTGAAGACAGCTTCAGTGTACTCATGTACATAAAATAAATAAATCTTTTTCTTTAAAAAAAAAAAAAAGAAAGAAAATATGCCTGAGTAGAATTGGTCCACAATTTTAGTTCATGTCAGCAGTTTGGAATGAAGCTCAAAGTCTTTTATTAAAATTGTCTGTTACTCCAGCACTTGGGAGGCAGAGGCAGGCAAATTTCTGAGTTCGAGGCCAGCCTGGTCTACAGAGTGAGTTCCAGGACAGCTAGAGCTACACAGAGAAACCCTGTCTGGAAAAAAACAAAACAACAATAACAAAACAAAAACAAAAACAAAACTGAAACCAAACAAAAAAAATTGTCTGTTACTTTGGCATCATCGAATATCTGAAGTTACTCCTGTCTTCATGCTATAGATTAATGTGTGTGATTTTCTCTCTTTTATGCCTTTTAGCTTCGAGAGGCAGACATTGTGGTCTTGGGCTCACCTAAGCCAGAAGAGATTCCTGCTGCGTGGATTCCATCAGGAACCACTGTTCTCAATTGCTTCCATGACTTCTTGTCAGGTAGATGTCTTCGCCTTGGTGGGGCAGGACAATGACTAAGGCAGGTCGGATGACAGTCACCTTGTTTCTTTGGGAGACCATGTTCTTGAGATGATGGCTGTTATAGCTGTGAGTGGGCAGGACAAGAGACTGGACTGTTACCAAGTGCCTATCTTTGGGGCAGAGGTTCTCAACCTGTGTGTGGAGTCCCATATCTTGCATATCTGATATCTTGCATATCAGATATTTACATTGCGATTCACAACAGTAGCAAAGTTACAGCTACAAAGTAGCAATGAAAGTCATTTTATGGTTGGGGGAAATCACTACAACAGGAGGAACTGCATTAAAGGGTTATAGGGTTAGGAAGGTTGAGAACCACTCCTTTGGAGTTTTTTTGATACCAGGCTCATATAATGGGCAGAGAGAAACCAAGAAGTCAGTGATGTATCTGCCCCAAATGCCTCTGGTGACCTCTGGTACTGACAGACATGACAACTGTGACCTTAAGGACACGCATGAGGTAGACAAGAAATGGTGTTCTTTATATTCTAAAGCACGGTGGCGTCTTTTCTTGTATTCTTAGCAGCATCTCTGTGGGAAAGCGTTGGGGGAGATGGAGCTGCCGGGAGGACCAGAATGGAGGTGAATGGTGTGTTCTCAGAGCTTTCCTCACAGGGCCCCCTGAAACATTCTACCTTTAAAAGCACAGAGAGCAATGGAGCGGGGTAGAGGCGCAGGAGAGAGGCAGTCGTGTGTGGGGGAGCCCCTCAGTTTCTTCAAAACATCCTCCTGTGGCTGTCAGGAGGGCTTAGTGTGCAAAGGAGCTCGCCACCAAGCCTGGCGACCCGAAAGCAGTCCCCAGGTCCTACTTGTAGAACAGAGAATCACACCTCCACACACACAAACCACAGCCACGGCACACAAACACCACACACACACACACACACACACACACACACACACACACACGCACTACATAAATGTAATTTTTAAAATTAAAAGTTAAAAGAATAAAATGCATGGTTTGCAAGGCTGGGGTGTGTGGCTCTGTGGTAGACGGGCTTGCCCGACAAGCGTGAAAGTGTGAGTCCCATTCCTTGTGCTCTGAAAACAAAAGCTCATAAAGTACACGTCCTATTGCCTGCAAACATGCATACAGCTTTTATTTGTCCCCCTAAAAAAGCAGCCTCTAGCCTATAAATCATGACAGAAGCAGATTGGGCTCAGCCCAGAGTCCTAGTTAGATGAAGGACTTAGTTGTAATATTCCTCCTTCTCAATGATTTTACATTCTCCGCAAGATTATTTACCTGCTGGTTTTTGTTCGCGTTTATATTGAGAACATTTTGGGCACAATTGTAGCTGGAGACAGAAATCTACTTCAATATTTTTTTGGACTGTCTTTTTAAGCTCTGTAAAAAAAATGATATATTTTGTGTCATGAAAACTCTTTATTTTTAATGTTTCTTTGAGAGCTCTTGGTTTTGATAGTGCTTTTTCTAAAGACATTACACCTTTAATCCCAACACTCAGGAGGCAGAAACAGGTGAATCTCTTACTTGTAGGCATGGCTGGTCTGCGTACCAAGCCAAGGGCCACCCAAGAACTATATAGTGAGACCCTGTTTCAAACTGAAAAATGAATGATGATGATGATAATAATAAATAACATTAGATTTTGTTGGAGAATTGGCATGAGGTTAATTATAAAATTCTCGAAGAATATACATTAACTATTTTATTTAAAAAATAATTAGGTTTCAATGGTTCGGTACTAGGAAGGGCATAAAAGACTAGAAGCCTTCTACATTGAGTTAGTTTTCTAGAAGTAGAATATTTGCAGCTAGTTTCTTTTCAGTTTGTCTGGTCCCTTTGTAATCGTTTCCTTGTTGGTTTGGGAATGTCATGTGAACAAGACAGCGCCTGGCCCATAGTGAGCACACGTGAGCGTTGACCATGAGCAGGTAAAGAAAGCCCTGTGAAACTAATGGGTGGATTGTTTGGAGTCATTTTTTTAAAGAAGAGAAGTTCTTTTGTTTGAGCTCCAGGCCAGAATTTTGAATACACTGTGGTTGGGTGTGGTCAGGAAAGGTCTTTAATGAGGTTTTCATCCTCATTGTTATCATTGCAGACCCTCCCCCCCAAGTCCCCACATAGACAGGATCTGGGGGTTATGGGTAACTCTGCAAAGGCATCCATACCTAATTGATACCTACCCCTAGAGCTTTGTCCTGATGCCTGATGCCAGTGATGTTGTGCTCAGAAAACAGACCTAACAATCGGGACTTTCATTCCACGGTCTAATGAACTGAGTGTGTGAAATTTAGACACAAATTCTACATTCTTATTCAGGCTAGAAAATCAATTACTTTACTTATTACATAAAACTATTTTTAAAAGAAGAAATGCTATGATCTTTTTATTATTATTATTATTATTATTATTATTATTTTCTTTATTTACATTTCAAATACTATCCCGAAAGTTCTCTATAGGCCCCCCACCCCCCGCGCCTCTGCTTCCCTACCCACTCACTCCCACTACTTGGCCCTGGCCTTCCCCTGTGCTGGGTCATATAAAGTTTGCAAGACCAAGGGGCCTCTCTTCCCAGTGATGGCCGATTAGGCCANCAAGACCAAGGGGCCTCTCTTCCCAGTGATGGCCGATTAGGCCATCTTCTGCTACATATGCAGCTAGAGACAGACACGAGCTCGGGGGGGGGGGGGTACTGATTAGTTCATGAAATGCTGTGATCTTAAAGCACTTTGATTGCTGGGGGGTGGGGGGGGAGGAACGACTTTGCCCTAAGTACGGCCATTTTGTATGCCATGTTGGAAGATGTAGAAACCTGTGTGTTAAATGGGATGGAGAGGCTGGTATTTAGTTTGGGGCCCGGAGAGTAGCATCAAACGGCAGCATCTTTGGGTTTCAGTGAAATTTGCAGAGTCTCCTCATGCTGTGAAAGTGGTACCTAGTGTGGAGTGAGAACGGTCATGAGCTGTCTCCAGGGCTCAGGGTAGGAAACCAGG
Organism: Mus pahari; assembly: GCF_900095145.1. Lineage (NCBI taxonomy): Eukaryota > Metazoa > Chordata > Mammalia > Rodentia > Muridae > Mus > Mus pahari. The sequence goes on from NC_034610.1 coordinate 28,721,915, forward strand.
TGATCCAGAGGGATCAAGGGTTTTCCCTTCTGTGGCCCTGAAAGGTGACAGTTGGATGTACCGGAAAGGAAAGGTTATGTCACTCAAAGCAAAGACAATCATTTGTGAGATTTTATTTTGTTTTTAAGTCAGAGTCTCATTGTTCAGCTGAGGCCTGCTTTAAACTCTCCATCCTCTTGCATTAGCTTCTGGAGGCTGAGGGTATAAGGGTGAACCACCACCAAACCAGACTTAATTGTTTGGGTCTTTTATTTGTGTGTGTGTGTGTGTGTGTGTGTGCGCGCGCGCGCGCGCACACGTGTGCGTGCTCCCTGAAGTGTGAGACTTTAGATAGCCCTGGAGCTAGAGCCACAGGTGGTTGTGAGTCATTATTGTGAGTTCTGGGTACCATGAAACCCCAGTCTTCTGCCAGAGTAATATGTTCTTGACTTCTGTGTTCCACCTGCCCACCACCTCCATACCCTGATTTTTTTTTTTTTTTTTTAACTCTTATTTATACGGACCCTCTAGGCTGTGTGGCTTTGAGGAAATCACTTCAGCTTTCCACTCCTCATAGATAAATGGAACTGAGAAACTCACCTGGGAAGGACAAATGATGTGGCGATTTGGGGGGGCAGTGACTTTAGCATACTAGCTACCCCTGAATGTTGGTTCACTTTCTGCACCCTTCCCTCTCCACCATATTGCCAGCACACACTGGCCATGACTTCACAGCTACAGAATGTATGCAATGCTCTTAGAAGTTATGTCCAGGGAAGTAAGAAAGGTGGGAGATTCTAAAAGAATATGGTGGCAGCTTCTGAGAAATTGGGCGGAGCCAGGCAGGATTCAGTCATCCTGTGTGTTTGGAATGAGATGAGAATGTTTTCTTCTGACCTCTGGGGTCCATGTCTGTAGTAGCTGGCTCTCCTCTTCTCATAGGCCTGTCCCTGAGGTATCTCGCCAATTTTCTAGTTCAAATTTCAATTTGTTCTCAGTACATCCGGTTAGTTTTTAAGGTTGGGGATGTAGCTCAGTTTGTAGAGCTCTTACTAAGCACATGTAGGAGCCTGGGTTTGATCCTCACCTTGGCATAAAATCTGATGTGGTGATGTATATTCCAGAATCCCAGCACTGGGAGGTAGGAGATGAGGACCAGAAGTTTAAGATCGGCCTTAAATACATAATGTCCTTCTCCAAACAAAACAAAACAAAAAAAAACAAAAATGAAATAAACAAAAACAAAACCATTCAGGTTATGCATATAGTGTATTGGTTCTTCCTTTGGTCACAGAGGTTGCAAAATTGTATAGGATAATTGTAATGTTTACATCATTTTCACTTCTTCAGAGCTTTCTCTTTAAAGGGTGTGAGTTGTATGCTGCGATGTGATGGGATTCACACGGTGGGAATGATGATGGCTTCTCTCAAGGGCACTGTCTCAAAACGATGCTAGAGGGTTTCTTCTGGCTTCCTTCTCTGTCCACCCCCATTTCTCCTCTCACATGTGTTCTGTGGAGCTGGAAAACTAATGACAGCATGGTGTTTGTTTAAGGTTGATCTGCATTAATTCCCAGTTTTTACCTCTTCTGGATTTGGAGAATAACTTGTCATCCTTGAGGGGCAAACCATGAAAGAGTTGTCCGTAGATTCGTAGGTTTGTAATGGAAAGGTGGCCCACCAGCTGCCTCTGTGTCAAAGCCAGGTCCTGATTGTGGTATGGCAACGAGGGCAGAAGACTGTCTTTCTCCCTTCCTCTGTAACTTAGTGGTCTGTTAGACATCCCTGTGTGCTCCAAGAAGGGATTGTTCCGACTTCCAGAGGTAGCAGAGTAACACATAAGCCGTGACTTTTCTTTCTGAATGAAGTTTTAGTCATCATCATTTTTTAAAAATTATAAATGGAATGCCATCTTTTAAATTGACTTGCTCCTAGAAACTATGAGTTAAATGAAAGTATTTAGTGAGAAATGAAAAGATCCATCTGGGCTTTGGGACAGGACCTGCTGTGGGCTGTGGGGTGTGGGCTCTGGGCTCTGGGCCAGCCTCCAGGTGAGTCCTTCCTTCACACCTGGCAGTGCTAAACCGAAGGTTTCCTTTCTCAAGTCTCATTAGCATTCAGATGGAGTGAGAATGTAGTCCTACTTCACTGAACCCCTCGTCTTAATGGTTTCAGATTCTCTGGAATCAATTCTGTCTCAATATTTATCCCCTTCTCCAGAAAGAATACAAAGTTTATCGAAGCTAATCTGCCAAATGAACAAGTATACAGAATCAAATAAAAATATCTTCTGACCCAATCACAAAAGCAAACGTTAACCCAAGTAGTGCTAGACACCCACTTCAAGAAGAGAGGTTTTGGCCTCTGTATGTAAGATTCTTGTACTGTGTGTGTGTGTGTGTGTGTGTGTGTGTGTGTGTGTGTGTGTGTGTGTTAGCTTGTCGGCACTGCGACTCAGTAATAACTCACTTGTCTAGTATGTGAGATGGCAAGCCTTAGTGCGTCTCTTAGTTTTTAGAGCCCAAAAAGCTAAGGTCGGCCCTGTGTGTGAACATCAATCGTCAGCTTGCCCAGCTGTTGTGGACAGATCTGGTGCCCTGACACCTACAGCTTCAGAGGCAACTTTGGGAATTTGTTGAGTGTATTTAGGGTCAGGGCTGGGTCTCTGCAGAAGGAGAGGATTTGACCTGGTCACAGGCTTCTGTTAGGTTAGCCCTGGGGTTGGTTATGGCTCCCTCCCTCAGGCCTCTCATCCTTTCACTAGTCTCTGCTGCCTTCTTCAAAAATTCCTCCTGATTTCTGGTCCCATCACGATGATGTATTCTCTTCAGGATTCATTTCCCTTTATTCAGCTGTCTAGAGACAGGAAGGAAGGGAGGGAGGGAGGAAGGAAGGGAGGTAGAGAGAAAGTGAGGAAGGAAGGAAGGAAGGAAGGAAGGAAGGAAGGAAGGAAGGAAGGAAGGAAGGAAGGAAGGGAGGGAGGAAGGGAGGAAGGGAGGGAGGAAGGGAGTTCTGTTCTGTGCATACCTGTTTTTCACAGTGTTCCTCATGCCTTGAAGTCATCAACGGGCTGCTTTAAGCATAGCAATGCTTTTCCTAACCACGTCACAGTCTCTCTTTTCCCGAGCCCTGTGTTGTGCAAGAACCTAAAATGATAAAAATCCTTTACTGTGCAACTGTGTCCCTTATATTCTAGGAACATGCACTTACAAATTGATACCAGTCCCCGGAATGTAGCTGTCTTAATTCCCCATTGCTAAAAAGCAAGAGGAACGAACAGTACTTTTTTTTTTTCTTCTTCTTCTCCGTAGGAGTTGGACAGGATTTTAAGAGCAGGTCTCTAGTGGTTGGTTAAAGGAAAGCAAAGCAAATCTCTCCCATCCTTTGACTCTTCTGCCCAGATGTGATTTATAAAGCCACAATATTGCTAATCTTTAAACTATAGATGGGGGATGTGCTTTTTTTTTTCCAACACCCTGATTGCGTGTGACAATAGAACATTACAGAGCACATACCCTTAAGTGTTTTGTGCAATTTCTTGTAAAGAACTGTCAGCATAGTGGATAATTTAGGAGTCAAGTGGTCCCGAAACCCAAGAAAATGGTTTCTTAATTCAAAAATGTTGCTTTTAGGACTATTTATTTTCCCGTTAAGAGAGGGTGCAGGCCAAAGCATTTTACATGTATGTTTTCTTTTAATAAATGTTATAATTGTTAACTAAAGGAGGGGAAAGTAAAATTCTTATTGATGCTTCCCAAATTTGAAAAACAGATGTAATTGTCAACTTTCTGCCCTGTGAAAAATTACTGAGAACGTCAACTGCTAAGCAAGAAAGTCTATTTTGGTTCACAGTTTCTAAGAATTTATGCCATGTTGCTTTAGGCCTGTGATAGAACACTACATCCTGGCAGGAGTGGGGACAAGGAAACAAACAGAAACTGGAAGGGCCTGGTGTCCCAGTGTCTCCTTCAAGGCCATGACCCCAGCGACCTCGCTTCCTCCCCCTAGGTCCCACCTTCTTAAAATGCCAACACAGGCTGATGAACCAGCCCAGACCCAGAACAGCATCACGTAACCCCTAAGATGAATATCCTAAAACATAATTGCTTTTGATAGAAATTAGGTCATATTTCTGACAGAACTTTTCTTTTGATAATTCGAAACAAAACAAGCAATCGATGGGCTGAGGCTATGTCTCATTGGATAAAGTGCCTGCCACAAAAGCATACAGGCTAGAATTCAGATCTCCATCTCCCACATGAAAGCCAGGTGGGAACAGTAGGCACCTGTTAAGCTGCAGCATCAACAAAGCACCCTGCCTCCATAAACAGAGAGTGACCAAGGAAGACACTTGGCATCAACCAAGCTCAAGTGTGCTTGAACACACACACCCGCATACCCACGTGCATGTGAACACATGCACACTTGCACACACGTGTGAATACATATACATACACACTGAAAAATAAACCCACAGTTACGATTGGTATAGTGGCTTACACCTATTATCTCAGAAATTAAGAGGTAGAGCAAGGCAGATCTCTGTGAATTTGAGGCCAGCCTGTTCTACATTGTGAGTTCCAGGTCAGTCAGGGCTACAATACTGAGTCCCTGTCTCAAAACAACAACAAAAAAATCCACAGTTATTACTTTGAAAACATGAATATAATCTGTAAATTATATATATATATATATATATATATATATATATATATATATATATGTATATACATTTTACACATATTATATAAGTGACAGGTGGTTGTCATTATTGTTGTTGTTGTTTTATGACCAAAGGAAGCTTGCTCTCTTCGCAGCTTTAGGGTTTATCCCCTAGATGTTTTTACTTCTGTATGTGCCTTGTGTTTGCAAGCAGCTTCACTTCTGCTATTGCTCTAGGGTTGTACAGTAAGGGTTCTAGGTTCTGAAGCCCCACTGTGTCAGAAATTCGAACGCTGAGTAGCACATATGTCTGGTAGTTAAAATGAGCATCCTGTATGGTACACCTCATGGACCCTGCCACATTTCAGTTCACACAGTTCTGGCAGGTTGATTTTTTATTCTTCATAACTGACAACCCAAGTGGGGCTCCACAGAGGTAGAGATGTGAATCTCTATAGGCCATGCTACCTCTACAATGAATATTATGGGTGTCTTTGGGTGCAGGAGTGGCAGAGGTGTGGGGCCTTGAACCCCAAGGCGTCAAGCCTGCCAAACAAGCACTCTATCACTTAGCTGTATCTCCATTTCTCTTACTTTTTAAATTTGAGACAGAGTTGGAATCTCTTCCTCAGGCTGGCCCTGAACCTGTAGTGCCCCTGCTTTGGCCTCCCGAGTAACCAGGATGGCAGACCACCAGACCAAACTAGAATTGTCTAAAGCCACCATTATATTATATTATATATATCTCTCTATTCACTCTTGTGTATGCTCTTGAGACAGGGTTACACTGTGGAGCCTAGACTTCGCTGTGTAGTCTAAGATAGTTTCAAGCTGTCAATCTTCCTGCCTCAGCTTTTCAAGTGCTGGATTTAGAGGCTGGGCTACTTCATCCAGCTAAGTGTGTCTTTGCTTTTGTAGGTCACAGTGTCACACGTGGGGTAACACTTGAAGAGCCTATGCCTGGATGTTTCTGTGTCCTTTGGTGTGAGCTATCCGTCAAGCATAGTGTGCTTTGTTAAACCATGCCTTCGTTATCCCTGGGTTAACAGCTTAAATGGACATTGACATCCCTCTAATATAAAATTACAAAATAGCCCCAGCTGAGAGTCTCAAGGTTGCGCCAGAGGTGACTTTGCCTGTAGACATTTCCTGACCTCCCAACTAGCTTCCTTGGTAATAACTGATGGCCACCACGATCCAGTGTGCTGGATTTTTACAGAGGACAATTGTTTATTAGTGAAAGTATGTTATAAGCCTTTTTCCATTCAATGTGTTTGCAGGGAAACTGAGAGGAGGTTCTCCTGGGGTCCCTGTGAACGGAATCATTGCAGAAGAGAACGTGAGTCTCCTTGCTGCGGCTCTGCGGATTCAGGTTTGTTTGACGCGGCCATTTGAGTTTGGGTTTAGTAGTAATTGCTAATGTTTTCCAAGTGTTTTTCTGCCTGTCGGATGAAGTTTTAGACACTCCACATTTGGGGTCAAAGCCCTCTGATAGGAGGAAATGGGTACTTAGGAGCTTTTTACCTGCCTACCATTGCATGATGTGTGTGTGTGGCGGATGCCCAAAGTCGTGTCTGCATAATGCATTACCTCTCAAAGGTAGCAACACAAAAACTTAAAGCACGTATTGCCTCATCATTTTTCTGTGCCAGAGACCTGGGAGCTGGCTAGCTTCAAGCCTTTCGAGTGTTGAAATCAAGACGCCAGATGGGGCTTGGTTGAGGGCTGAGATGAAGAATCCATCCAAGATTCAGATGGTTCAGTCAATAAAGTGCTCGGTCCACAAGCACAGGGGCCCGAGTTTGATCCCCAGCACCCACATAAAAAATCTGGGAGCAGTGGTGTGAGCCTGTCTTCTCAGTACTGAGGAGACGGACAGGAGGATGTCTGAGACAGTATAGTTCTAGGTTCAGTGGGAGATCATGTCTCAAAACTAAGGTGGTGTGGACCGGAGAGGTGACTGAGTGGTTAAGAGGGTGGGCTGCTCTTACAGAGGATAAAGCTTTGTTTCCCAGATGGCAGCTCACAATCATCTGTAACTCTGGCTCTAGGGGATCCAATGCCCTCTTTTGACATTCCACACACATAGTGCATAGATGATACATGTAGGGAAAATACCCATGTAATAATAATAATAATAATAATAATAATAATAATAATAATAATATAACATATTATAAAAACATATGTTGGAAAATATTAGAAGCCATACATGTTGTCAGTTCTGACCTCTATGTATAAGGACACATATGCACACAATAAATATTTTTAAAGAATAACCATATCTGCAGTCTTGGTATCTTTTGTGAATAGTTTTAACAGTGCATCTGTCTACAAGCCCATAAACAAAGTCTACAAGGCTGATTGCATGTGCGTCCCACTGTTGTTTATATCCTGTGATAACTGTCTTGCTTGGGGGTTCCTTTGGCTCCGTAAACCCCTCGCAGTCTTCCTGGAGTTGATGTGGGGACCCTGTCACCCTCACGTCTATACCATCTCCTTCCCTCTCTCTCCTGAAGAACATGGTGAGCAGTGGCAGGAGGTGGCTCAGAGAGCAGCAACATCGAAGATGGCGACTGCACTGCTTGAAACTGCAGCCTCTCTCGCCTGTGCCCAGGTAGGTGATGCTATGCTTGGCTGGTACTGATGGCGGCTCTCCCCAGGGACAGTCGCAGACTGGCATAACACAAGGCTTTTGAGTGTTTCTTTATCTGAAACCTGGTCCCAGGCTGATCTTGAACTCACTGTGGAGCCAAGGATGCTATGAGCTTCTGATCCCCTTGCCTCTGCCCCCCAAATACTGAGACGGTATGTGTGCACCACCTGCTTTTATGCAGTGCTTGGGTGCCGGGGATAAAACCCAGGACTTCCTGCACGCTAAGCAAGCATGAAGTAACGGAGCTACGTCACCAGCCCCAGTATCCGGGTTTTGGTGGTAGATAATTCTCTTTAATCATCAAATTGAGGTGTCATTATCACAAATCCTCCCTGATTATATGCTCACCATATTCTATCCATATTAAGATTGTATTTCATTTCATCTTAGCGACATGTCCTATATTAAATGGATACGTATCAGTTGTTTATCTTCATCATGTGAAAAGCACTATCTTTGTGTCTGAAGAAATATGTGTCATGCAGCATTTGGAAAGTATTGACTGAGGTTCATAACACCCAGGATATGGAGCAACTTATTGCTAAAGGCAGATATTTTTCTAGTCTTAGGGAAAATGACCAAACACACCAAGGACACTCACATAAAAGCTACATTCAGATTTCTTCCTGTTGTCCCAAAAGACATTGTGGTGATCAGGGTGGGTATTTTCGACAGCATCTTGGTGAATCTGAGTTCTAGATTCTCTCTGAGTAATTTGGAAATACAGATATAACCTTAGTGTGTGATTTAGAATGATTGGCATGATACCATATATGAGCCAGGGTCATTGCTGCCTGCCGTATCCCAGGGAGTTGGCCACACAACCTTATCTGGGTGTATAATGTCAGAACTGTTGTGTCTCTTCAAGTTCATTGTCCTCTCTCGTGCAGTGTGCTAGGCTCCAGGAATAAGTGTGTCTTCAGTCCTCCCTCTCAGGCAGATGTTCAATGGGATCGAAGAACAGACTGGCCCCAAATAAGAGAGACAGGGCACGTTGGCCACAGCAGTGTTCTCTGGGTGGTCTGCAGTACACACATTGGTGCTGAGAGCCCCTGTAATAACACAACCGTGTGCTCACCTCAGTCAATTCTGATGCCCAGCCATCCTCCGATGGAAGGTCCTGACTTTTTTCAGTCTGAGATTGGGTTCCAAGTACTGCATCCTTTCACGAGCCATTACATAATTAATAAAATATTCTGGACTATTATTTTTGGACTGAAAATGTGAAAGGGAGAAAGCATGGATGGAGATGAAACAAAATAGCATTTCCATATTTCTGAATAGCCAAGAGACACTTTGGCTAGCCGGGTGAGAAAGCATCATGTGGTCACCGTTCTATCCTCTGCCTCACGGAACTGTGTGCCCTATGATGGGTTTACCATAGCCATAGTATGAAGAACACACTTGGCCTCTGCCTGTGACTCGGGTGTTAAATTTGTGCCTGACACCGTTCTAGAGTCTTGATAAATGTTTTTGTAATAATATCTCACAAAGAAAGGGGGGGGAAGAGTCACTTTCTCATGCATCTTAATTGTTAGCAGTTGTGTTTAATTCTGCCTGGGAAAAGGGACCACAAAGCAATTGGGTTGATTTAATGGTTGGCGGGGTGTGCGGATGCATCTCCCTCGAGCGCCGACCACCTAAGCTGAGGCGACCGCCTCCGTCACGCTTCTTCTCTCTCCCTCCAGTGATATTGAGATTTCCCGAGGACAGACTCCAAAAGCTGTGGATGTCCTTGCCAAGGAGATAGGATTGCTTGCAGATGAAATTGAAATCTATGGCAAGAGCAAAGCCAAAGTCCGATTGTCCCTGCTGGAGAGGTTAAAGGATCAAACCGATGGAAAATACGTCTTGGTTGCTGGGTAAGACTCCACACTGACTCTACTGAAGAGACGTGTTTCTAGAACTGTCTTCCACATTTATCCATATTTATCTCTGTCCACACACCCCTTAAGTACATTGCGTTCTTGGTTTTGACCCTGTTCCTTTTCGTCTCAATTGACAAGCCTGCATTTGTCATGAGGTAAGGCTCCTCATGCCCAGAGCTGAGCGAATTAATCTCTATTCTGTGCATAGAGTCACGAGCTGCTAAGTTTGCCGTTTTGCTTTTAAATTTATTTTTTAACTTGTGATGCTGAGGCTCAGACCCAGAGTCTGGTACACGACGGGCAAGGTCTCTACCACTGAACTGCATCACCAGCCAAAACCGGAGTGGGGTGGCTTCTTTTGATGGTGCTGGAGAGTAAACTCAGGACTTCATGTATGCTAAGCGAGTGCTGCACCACTGAGCTACACTCCCAGCCCCCTGTGTTTATTATTCTTGCCCTGTATTCAGTATTGCTCCCGGGGTTCTTCCTACCAAGTCATGTTATGTAGCCCAGGATTCCCTTGAATTCTTCATCCCCCTGCCTTTATCTCTTCAGTGCTAGGATTACAAGCATGTGTGACCAGTCCCAGCTATCCTAGACGTTTAAATTTAGTTTTCCATGATTAAAATAACAATTAGAAGCACATTATTTTGAACTGTGTAAGGACTTGAGGAACATGTCATCTCATAGTCTACTGAAAATTTAAGATACTTTTGGGAAATGTCCATTCTCTTGTTAATGTCCTTGGTAGTTCATTGTCCTATGTGGACCTCACAAAACATTTCAAACTAAGATTGGCCATTTTCAATTGTATTGATACATGAAAAACAAATTGATACTTTTTATGAAAGGGGAGGTTTTTGTTGCTTCCTTTTTAAAGACATATTTGCTACCTGAATTATTCAACCAAGAGATGTGAACTATTCTGACATTAAGTTACATACATTCTTATGTGGTCATGCAATTTTGTGTGATTGACTGTTGCAAATGATGAGTAGGTGGATAAGTAGGTGGATGGATGGGTGGATGGATGGATAGATGAATAGGTGGATAGATGCATGCATGCATGATATTTAGATAGATAGATAGATAGATAGATAGATAGATAGATAGATAGATAGATAGATAGACAGACAGATAGATAATGGTGAGGCTTGACGCACAAAATCCATTTATCAAGTAGCAGCATTTCTTTGCTGTGGATTTGACTTCTAGTTAACTTAGACTGACTTAGTTATCCATGTGATTGCTTTCTGCTTTCATGTTGTTGGTTGTTGTCCTAGTTGAGTTGGTTGGTTGGTTTGTGTGTGTGTGTGTGTGGGGGGTGTTGTTGGTTGGTTGGTTGGTTGGTTGGTTGGTTGGTTGGTTTTGTTTGGTTTGGGGGTTTAGTGGGGTAGGTTCACTTTTTTTGTTTGTTTTGTTTTTTGTCAGCTAGGGTCATCTGGGAAGAGGGAAGCCTCAACTCAGAAAATGTCCCCATCACATTGGCCTGTAGGCAAGCCTATGGGGCGTTTTCTTGATGAATAATTGATGTGGAAGGGCCTAACCTCTTGTGCATGGTACCAACTCTGAGCCATGTAGTCCTAGTCTATATAACACGCCAGCTGAGAAAGCCAGTAAGCAGCGTTTCTCCGTGGTCTTTGGTTCACTTCCTGTCTTGGGGTCCTGCCTTGAGGTCCTGCCCTGCTTCCTCAGTGATGGGCAGTGCCTGAGAGCTGTAACAGGAAGTAACCCTTTCCTGCCCAGATTGCTTTTAGGTCATGGGATTTTATCATAGCAATAGAAAGCAAACTATGGCAGTTATAAAAATAATGTAACCTTACTATAAGAATTCCTTTTTAAATACTGAAAATAAACAAGAGAATAAAATATCACAATTTCCACCACTCAGAGGGAACAGTTCTTCGGGTCAGTATAGTGCTCACACTGATAGGCCCTTCCTTAAATGCGGTCATACCATGTGTGTTTGGTGGTACACTTCTAACAATGAGCTCATACATATTACTCTTCTCATGGACCTGTGGCAAGCATCCCACTGTTTACATCTGAGTTCCCCAAATGGATGTGACACATCTTTCCATTGCCTCTAGCTTCATCGTTCCCCATGGAGAACACGTATTAATGACGGCTCACAACTACTAGTATAGAGTGTCTCTAATTCTTCTAGTACAGGGGTTCTCAACCTGTGGGTTGAGGTCCCCTTTGGGAGTCAAGCAACCCCTTTATGGGGTTGCTTGAGGCCCCTTTGGGAGTCAAGCAACCCCTTCATGGGGTCACCTAAGACCATCAGAAAACACAGATATTTACATTATAGTTCATAACAGTAGCAAAATTACAGTTATGAAGTAGCAACAAAAATAATTTTATGGTTGGGGGTCACCACAACATAAGGAACTGTATTAAAGGGTCACATCTTTAGGAATGTTACTAACCACTCTTCTGGTTATATTGAGGCAGGAAAATGGCTTGACAATGTGACAAGGATGCTCTACAATTGACACCTCTACTGATACACATTTCCACTGTTTCCAAGTTTGAGGTCACTGTAAACTGCTAAAGTGGATAACGCTGGATATGCCTATCTGTGCCTTTACCCCCTTAGGAAGATTCTTCAGACACTTCTGGATTCTCCAGAGGGGAAATAAGTTGTAGTCAACTTTTGCAGTCTGCCAGGGGATTAGTTCCAGGCAGCTCAAGACATGGAAATCTGAAGTTCATGTCCCTCCCATAAAATGCCGTAGTGTTTGTATATAATTTACGTGTAACCTTTTATAAACATTAAGCCACCCTTAGATTGCCTCCAGTAGTTAATACAGTGTAAGGGCTATACAGATATTTATTAAACTCTCTTGTTTAGCGAGTAGGGCAAAGAAGTTTATACTTGTTCCATACAGATTTTCTTTTTCTTTTTCCAAATAATTTGGGGTAGCCCCTCATTGCTTGTGGCTGCTTTGGCTGCCAGCCTTTGCACTACCTGGGTTCCTTTCTAACCTGAGAGGCCAGCCCTCACATTCTTACATCCGGGCATAGAGATGTCGATCCTACCTTGGATACCCCACCTCTGAGCGGAGTGGCAGGAAGGACACCGTCATTCCTTACCCCTGCATCTGAGCTTGGAGCATCTTCTACTCAAGTTTGCTTTTAGGCAAGTAGGTTTGATGCAGGCTTGCAGGGAGTAAGCACATTATTGGACCCTGAGATATTTAAAAGCATCTTAGAGCTAGGAAAGGTGACGTGTATCTGCCGTGTATACAATCATCAGTGATCAAATGCTGCTTTGCATAATTGTTATGTGTGTGTGTGTGTGTGTGGCGGGGGAATGGCAGATGCATATTGAGGGCCATTGCAGAATGGATAGAAATTCTGTTCTAATCCCAGGAGTCTAATCACTGTTTTTAAATGAAACTCAAATAGCAGTTTTAAAAAGCCAACACTCTTAACACAATACAACCTGAAGATACACCCACTTGATACTTAATATGCTAAAAATGACCACTGAAGTAGATGACTTCCCTAAAAAAAACACATACACCCTTTTTAAAATGTGTCTATCTAATACATGGATTTGCCTCCTTTCTCCGGAATTTGGATTGTCTTGGTGGGTCTCACTGAGTTTTCTCACCGTGGTTCAGTTCAGAAGACGGGGACAGGAGTTATAGAGCCCTTGCCTAGCGTGTGTGAGGCCTTGGGTTTAATCTCCAGAACCTTTAGGATAAGATCCAAGGATCTCAGGAGGAATGTGTCATCTGATAATAAAGGAAGATTCATGACGCATTTTTTCCTCATGAAGTGGTGGTGATACACTTCATCTGGGGCTTGTCTAGTTTAGAAATAAAGCCCAGCTCTAGACGTGGCCCTGCCTTGAGCTAAGAACGGAGTTGACGTGTCTTTAACAAAAGCTATGATGATATCGTCATCAAGTTCCCAATGTGGGAGTTAAACCATTAGGGCCTGGCCTCTGGCCACATGCTAGATCCAGCTTCTTAAATCTGGAGTCATGTCTCCAAATGTGGTTTAAGTAAAGAGGGCAATAGTAAGTGATTTTCGATTGCGTAGCCATCAGAAATTAATTCAGCATAAAGCACATAATATACCTGACATGTCTTTGGCAGTGCACACCCTTGCTCCATTGTGTGTCTTGAATGTACGACATCTGCGCTGGGCACACCATCACACCACACACCAGTTAAAATTCCTGAAACACATGAGCTCACACTCATACTTTTAGCTGTGTATACAGAGTTTAATGTTCTGATAGAAGTGTGCTGGTTTAACTACTGGGAAAAGAAGACTTATGATATTTAATATTTTCTTCCCATCACTTTAGCGTATAAGTATCAAGTCAGTGTATCTTTAGGTTGTATTGTGTTAGAGTGTTTGATTTTTAAAGTTGCTATTTGAGTTGCTAACTTGAGTTTCATTTAAAAAAAAAAAAAAAACAATCATTAGATTTTTGGGATTCGAACAGAATTTCCACTAGTTTCTACAATGGCCCTACATACCCTTTTGCCAGGTTTTTTGTATGACATATTTATACAAAGTAGCATTTGATCATTGATGATTATTAAATCAAAGTGTCTTTCAACTCTGAAACATATTAAAGATGTTTTGTATTCTGTAGTATTAAATATTCATCGATTAGATATAAATATCATATATATATATTTATATATATATAAATCTGCACATCACTTTCCTTTTTAATAAATTGTAAATTATATATTCTAAAGAATTGAGTTTTAAGTTTATAATTTATTATTAATGTTTGAATGGCATACTCATTTTGTATATATAAGATTGCACAAAAAAAGTCTTGGTTGAAAGAATTCACAACAAAAGTAGCATTAAGCAACCCTGTGTTAAGCCATGCTTGGTACAGTGCACCTGTGTACCTTCAGTTCACTGCTTGGAAAGCAGAGGTAGGCAGAACTCTGAGTGAGTTCCAGGACAGCCAGGGCTACACAGAAACCCTGCCTCAGAGAGAGGGAGAGAGAGAGAGAGACAGAGACAGAGAGAGAGAGACAGAGAGAGAGAGAGAAAGACAGGCCCTGTGCCGGAGACTGCTGGCCAGCATGGTTGCACACACATTCACTTCAGTCCATACTCAGTAAACATCGCTCCACTCCATACTAGCCCCTTGCTGGCATGACTCTGTGTAGCCCAGCAGGAACTAGCAGATATACCATGTTGTAAATACAACTGCGGGCTGAACTTTGAGTCCTCAAGAGCAGATTAAGCAGCAGAAGAGCAAATGTTCTTTTTCGGAAACTATGTCTTAAGCCCTCTCACTTCACAGAACTGTTAGAGGCCACAAGTGAAGGGGGTTTTCCTTTCTCCTCTATTCAAAACCACACCAAAGCAAAAAACAGCCCATGAGTGGACAGTGATGAGCACAGAGCATCCCAGGCAGATATCTACTGCTTCTAGGGAGCCTCCACCACACTGCATTCTATACAAATAAACAGATTCAGGAGCCGGGTGTGGCGCATGCCTTTTATCCTAGCCCTTGGGAGAGAGATACATAGAGAGTGGATGTTTAAGGCCAGCCTGCTCCACACAGCCAATCCCAGGCCGGCCATGGCTGCGTAGTGAGAGCCTGTCTCAATGAATTAATTCTCCTTCAAATACAATACGCAATGTATTTGCCAATGTGTTAAATCGCTTTGGCAGCTGACTGACATTAGACTTAGTTATAATCTAAAATAGAAACTAAATTTGACATAAAAGTCACCGCCCTCGTTTTACTTTTAGTCAGATGAAAAGCCACAGGAAAGTGATATTATCAACTATTACATGCACTGTTGCAGTTTCCCTCCTTTTTAAAAGTCTCTTTTTTTTTTTCTGAAAATAATGTTGACTTATTGTATAAAACGTAGCATAAGGAAAAATCAGAAGGAAATAACATCTCATTACTCAGGGGTGGTTTTTTTTTCTTCCATTTCCTCTCCGTCTTTTACCTTTATACCCATCCTGTTTACACTTAAAGATTGAGCTATAAATAATGTTAAAGATTGAGCTATAAATAATGTTTGTGTCCTGTCTTTTCCTCTGAATTCTATAATGTAAATATTCTCCCACACTTTAGAAAATTCAGATACCCAGGGAATTTTCCAAGAAACCTAAATTGCCATACGTCCCCTACTGTACATCTCAATCTAGTGTAAACGTGGGTTAGAAATAGCAACACTGAGATGCAAATATGAAAGAGTCAAGGTTTTATCTTTTTAATAACTCAAATGCAGAACAGATTCATACACACACCCGATTTCTAGACCATCCCTCAGACTGTAGGGTTTCATCTTCTCTGGAATTCATCTGTTGCTCATGAGATACATATCGCGCACTGTTTACACCCACACGTGGATGGCTCTATTTGCCTCGCCTGACAAAACTAAAAATCTTGGATGCCCAAGGAAATACGCCAGAAGATGCTGAGATTCTGAGGCGCTCTTGAGTTTTACGTATTTTCCCAGTTACCCTAGTGAAAAGGAATTTTGTGTAAGGTCTTGACATGGGTTACAGCTGGTGGCCTTTTGAGAGTCTCTTGGGCCCTCGAGAAGATTCTAGAATTTCCGTGAATTCATAAGACAGAGTCGTTTTTTTAAAAGTCCAAACTGCTCTGTGAATTTCTCACTGGAGGAAAATAAAGATCCATTGCCAAAGTTTTGTTTTCTTTTCAGAGTGCCAAATACCTGATTTAAATTTCTTTAGTGCTTCAACCTGTGTGTTGCAATTTAGAAATAACTGTGCTGACTTCGTAAGAGGTTCCCTTTCTCCCCTGAGTAGCCATCTGAGCATCTGTGAGGGTTTTTTTGGTTTTTGTTTTTTTGTTGTTTGTTTTTTAAGTTGTACTAATGGCAGAAGAGGACACGGGTCACTAGGAGAAACCAGTACCAACAGAGCCTTTGATCTCTTCCCCTCGGACAGCTGTAATGGGAAGCACAAGCAAATGGGCTGTCACATTTATTGTCAGATAGTAAAGGCTTTTAAAAACCTTCCAAATCATAAAGATGCCTGGAGTGAGTGATATATATTTATAGCTGTTTGCACATGTAACTTTGGAGTTCACGGTCAGGCTATGCATGGCTGGTGGTGCCCCGTTTGATTACTGTTTGACAAAACTCAAGATTTTAAATGCGCTTCACATCTTCACCTCCTGTTCTCTGCGTAAGAAATCCCTTTGACTTTTGAATAAGCGTCTTTCCAGTTGCCACAAGAGCATCTTGATAAGTCTCTCCTGTCATTCACAGTGAACAGTACTTAGCCAAAGAAAAGGCTTCATGGTCATGTCAGATGCTTTATGTTATTCGCGAGTGCCCTAAGCAGGGGACAGCGATGCAGGAAGAGTGGCCATTTTTCTCCCCTTAGCAAGGGGACATGTCAGAATTTTTATTATAATGTCATCTGTAACGTCATAAAAATCACCTGATGAATGTTGTCGATGTGGTCTGGCAACAGGAACTTGGAGCCATTGAGGAGAACTCACAGTTTCATTCCCATATAAAACAGAATCTTCACAGAGGCAGGAAGAAAGCTTAGCTTGGAGTTACTCCTTTTAAGACAAACTTGATGCTTTGAGCTCAGAGCTACGGATATGGGGAAAGAATTAAACCAAATTTTGATATCAAATACAGAGATGGGGCAAAATAAAATTGTATTATAGCTCTCCTTTTATTGCTTCCAATAAATACTTCCTACTTTGTGATTTTCCTGCATTGTGTTCATTGGCAGCAAACTGAGCAATCCTGTGTTTCCAATTAAGAATTGGATGGATGGCTGAAGTTTGAGGTCATCCCTGGGCGTGTCTCCTTCAGCTCTGCCAGTGTACCCTTGGGAGAGAAAATGGAATCCCCCATGTGACATAAGGCACAGTGCTGATCCCTCCCATGCAGCATCTTTAGGTGCATGCAGCAAATTTGCAGGCTTTTTGATTCTGTGGGCTCCTCACCACTTTCATTCGGGTTGTATCTACAAAAGTATGAAGTTGACTCGGAGCCTTGTGTAACAGCTTCCACTTTGACTCCACTCAATGCTGTGCTATTTAGACAGTAGGAAAGCCCCCCCCCCCATAAGCTCTCTTCCTGTGACCTGAGCATTTCCGGCTTAGTTCATCAAGTAGCATATAATTGGGTCATCAAAAATCTCTTGCCATGTAGTGGTTCACAGTGACCACCTCCTGCTTTAGTTCCTGGGTGACTCTTCACCTCTAAATGTATTCTGTCTTCCTTAGCCTTCTGAGCTATCATGCCCTGCCTCCTTTAGGTTTCTGTCTTTGACTTCTTTTGGTCTCTTCTGCCTATTTCCCTAAAGGAAAACTCACCCAATGGCTCTATCCTTACCTTTGTCACTGTTGAGCTATCTCTCCTGGGGGGCAGAGAGTGGGATTTTGCCCTTTGAACTGTTGACTATAGTCGCAAATCTCCATCTCTACCAAAAACCCACTGAGGCCGACGAGGGCGTAGAGAGCAGAGCCTGGTCTTTAGCTCGCTCTGCATTTCACCTAGACACTATTCATCTGGTGGTCATGCCCCACCTTAGATGTCAGGTCTGGAGGAAGCTCCCCTTGATGTTCCAAAGCATGTGAAACCTTATCCCGAACGCTCTTAATACGGTGCCTGTCCCGTTTCCCCAGCTTGGTGTTTATCACAGTTGCTGTAATCACTGGGTTATCTCCATCTCCCATCAGTTAGAAGTCCTGGGAGGGAGACATAGAGTCTGACATGATCGTCTTTGTGTTCCAAGGTCTGGCCCAGTCCCTGACTCAAGAGAGTCCTGAATAAATATTTACTGTAGGAGTGACTGACTGATGGAGTCACCAGGGTGTTCTGGGGGGATCTGAAGGCATGCCTTCCTCCTTTGATAATAGCACCAGATTTTGGAGGTTGGAAAACTCTGTCGTTAGATTTGCTGTGGCTGAGTTTCCTAGACACCCTGGCTCATACCATTTAACTGTAAATGTATTCCCGTCTTCCTTAGCCTCCTTCTGAGCTATCATGCCCTGCCTCCTTCAGGTTTCTGTCTTTGACTTCTTTTGGTCTCTTCTGCCTATTTCCCTAAAGGAAAACTCACCCAATGGCTCTATCTTTACCTTTGTTGTAAGAGCTGAGCCATCTCCTCCCAGGGGGGGGTTGGGGGGGGAGACTTGCCCCTTGAACTGTACTCCTTAACCACTGAGCCATCTCTCCAGCCCTGGTTCCAACTTCGTTAATGGCTAGCTTTGGGTCACTCCCTAAAACGAACCTCATCAATACTGTTGCCTAGTAACTTTCCTTTTGGTCATCTTGCCTTTCATTTTTGTGCCTGTGACATTAGCTTGAACATGGTCTGTGTGCTATACCTGGGAACACTCCAAGAAAGCATGGTATCCAAGTACGTTGGGAGAACGTTGCTCACTGCCTATAAACTGAAATTTGGATTTGAAATCTCAGTTTGGTTTTATTAAGGTTGTCTTGGGAAGACAATTCAATTCATCGCTCTCCCTTCCCCCCAAATTAGGATCACACCCACCCCGCTCGGAGAAGGGAAGAGTACGGTCACCATCGGACTAGTGCAGGCGCTGACCGCTCACCTGAATGTCAACTCCTTCGCCTGTCTGAGGCAACCTTCTCAAGGACCCACTTTTGGAGTGAAAGGTACTTTTCCTTCACAACTAAGCTAGTTCTCAGAGAAAAAAGTGGGGGAAGTAAAAATTCAAACTCAATATAATGTATAGGGATGGAGTTAAATGCTTTCTTTGCAAAAGAGCTGGCTGTTCATTCCTCTATGCCCCCTGAACACTCAGGACACAGCAGACACCCCAAGTTGAACCTTCGAGTGTGTAAAGCCATGCGGAGGTTTCTGCAAGGTGGGGGCATCTTTCATGGAGCCCCACCTACCCACCCCGGAAGCTGATCCCTTGGCTTCATTACTCTGGCCTGCTGCCTCCAGCAGCGTCTCTTCTATCATCCCCACCTCCTTCGCCAAGCGATTTTGAAACTCTGCCCGTCTTATCATCCCAGCCTCTTCCTGTACACATATGAGCTCTTCAGGTCAGGCCCCAAGTTGCAGCTTGTGGGAGTTGTTCTGTGGGGCCAAGGAGCTTGGAGACGAAGCAACTGGCTGCGTACAGGGCCATGAGGAAATTTCTCCCTGGCTTAGCTGAACTGATGTCTGGCACTTCCCTCCATTACTCTCACTCTGCTGATTTATCATTAAGTCACTCCCGGCCCTTACCGCGGCAATTACTGCGTGTTCTTGGCAGTTTGTGGTCTTTAACTGTATTTTATTTATATCGCTGTTACAAATATTAATAATTCCTAACCCATTAAAAGTACTGATTCCTCCTGGTGGGCCATGCCTTATGGAGCTGACTGAACATGAGACTTAATGCTGAGTGGCCGTGGATTTATCCGTGGCTGTGCATCTCACCTCTGCGAGGTCGATAGCCAGTCTTAAAGTCTATGAGCCACGTCTGTAAGTGCAAAAGGGCTTTTAGTACCAGGCACATCTGGCTATTGTGAGACTCGGTTAGGATAATGTGGAAAGAACAGGGTGTAGTATAAAATGACGTCTGCTTGTGAAAACCAAGCGTCTTCGATAGAATAATATAATTTTTGTCTGAGGTATTCACAGGTGAGTAGTTTTGGTTTTGTTGTGGTTCGGTTTTTTTCTGTTCCTGAGGATTGAACCCAGCACCTTGGGCATGGTCTCACTGTGCAGAGCAGCATGGCCTCAGGTTTGTAGTAGATCCTCCTGATTCTGTCTCCTGAGTGCTCCACCATCTCCTGAGTCCTCCACCAAGCCTAGCAGGCAGTTTTGGTTTTATTTCATGTATGATTTATATGAAACATAAATATCCTGATATATAAAAGTTTTTTTTGTTTTGTTTTGCTTGATTTTTATTTTATTTTATTTTATTTTATTTTTGAGACAGGATTTCTCTGTGTAACAGAGCCCTGGCTGTCCTGGACTCGCTGTGTAGACCAGCCTGACCTCAAACTCACAGAGATCTGCCTGCCTGTCTCCCAGCTGTTGGGGTGAAAGGCGCACACCCCATACCCAGGGTTTTCCTTTTGCTTGTTGTTGTTGTTGTTGTTGTTAATTACATGTATGGGAAGGCTGGGGGTGTTAGGGGGCAGGTGCAGGTGTTCATGGAGGCCAGAGGTATTCTAGCCTCCTGAAGCTGGAACTATAGGTGGTTGTGACCCAGCTGGTGGAGGTACCGGGAATCGAACGCAGGTCCTCTAGAAGAGAGCAGTACATGTCTTAACCACTGAGCTATCTCTCCAACCCCTTCACATATGTGTTTTATAGTACTGACATTTGCTATGTTGTATTTAGCCTTTGGGAACGTTTTTTGTTTCTTTTCGGAAGTTTGGTTTGTGTGGTGCTAGGAACCGAATATAGGACTTCATGAGTACTAGGCCAATGCCCTGCCACTCAGCTGTGTCCCAGCCCACGCTAGCCTGGAACTCACTCTGCTGCCCAGTAGGTCTTGAATCCATGATGCTCTTCAAAGCTTCCCTGGTAGCCGGGATTGGAGGCCTGCTTACTTCAGCAGGCACAGGTCTTAACCTTTCTTTTTAAACAAAGAAACAAAAGACCTAAAGTGGCATCTCTGGAAACAGTGCCCTGGTTTTGTTGTATTTCCATTCCGGGTGGACAGAATCTCTGGGCCTTAGCAAGCCTCCTTGTTGAGTGTGAGTAGCGTCCTTAGGTCTGCGTCTGTCCTGTAACTGAACTTGGGGACTCACTAAACTGTATTTGTTGTGTTCTCCAGGGGGAGCTGCAGGTGGTGGATATGCTCAGGTCATCCCCATGGAGGAGGTAAGGACATGAGATGCCCACCAGGACACCTGACACTGGTGGACACCATACACTGGTGGATATGTGTGTGGTATTTAGCGTGAATATTCATATCCCATTCACATGCATCTATTTTCCTGTAGCAAATGAGTGCTAACCTAGTCCCTGGTTATAGTGTTTATAAAGTGTGTGTGTGTGTATGTGTACACGAGCATGCTCACACACATATCAATCATTCTGCCTTTCTAAATTCCATAACAATTCCATGTCCCCAGGCTTCTGTGGACTCAAGCCCATTTTAGATAAGACAGTGAATGTTGTCCTGGGTCCCATCAGTCATCTCTTAGACTGCCAAGTTCAGAAAGAGATGGATGGTTTATTCTACCCAGCGAGGCCACAATAAAATCATCTTAGAGAAACTGGGCAATAAGAATGGATGGCATCGATTCTTCTTTCTCCAAGAACTTCTTCATCTCCCGTGCCTGACCAGGCCTTGTTTCCCTCAGCCTTGCTCTTTGCATCAGCCACACGGGTCAGTTCTGAGCTCCTCCTAGGCTCTGGTCTGAGCAAGACCCTGTCGTTCCTGCTACCTGTCACTTCTCAGGCATGGCCTGAGAGGTCATAGCAGGTCTTGGCTCCTGCTCTGCATTCTCTCTGTCCTGTTTTCTCTTCTGTGTGGCTGCCAGGCTGCAGAGTTATAGCAGGTCTTGGCTCCTGCTTTACATTCTCTGTCCTGTTTTCTCTTCTGCATGGCTGCCGGGTTGCAGGGTCGTAGGAGCACTAAGCAAGCCCTTTACATTGAGCTGTGCTGGCTCCCTGATTCCTCTTGACTAGACTTTTCCCATTTACAGAATTCTCTGCCCTTCCTCATCCTCACTACCCTGCCCAAGATTCTGCTCCACTCCAAAGTTCCACTCATTCCCATTCACAAAGTAGGAGAATTCAATGCCTGAGGCCAAATTAGGATAAAGTACAAAGAACAGGCCAGAGGAACAGTTTGAGGTTTAGCTAGCAGACGTGGACACAGCAATGGTGTTCCTCTGCATGGGTCTTCAACTCCGTGGCTCAGTGTAGGGGTAGCTGTCTTAGCGCACATACAGGCAGGCAGTTTGTCCCTCGGAGCTGGGATAAACTGTCTGTCTGCTCCATCTCTGTATCAGCAGCTCAAAGCAAAGTGCCAACCTTCGATTGATAGCCACGAGATTCTGTGTGACTTGAAGGGTCATAGTCAGCCATTGAAGTGTCTTGAGCGGGGAGTAACAGTCACACTGGGATTTGTGCACCATTATTAATGACTTCTATCATGAAAACAAAGCGTAGGATGGAATTTTCCACTTGTGGCCTCGTGTGGGTGTTTAAAAATGGTGCCTCCCACGTAGTGGATGTTAGTTGGCAAACTAAGCGCCATCCACAGACACCAGAGACTCATAAAAAGTTGCATGGAGAAATGTCACAAGGAGTTCTAGTTGGATTGAAGGTGCGTGACAGAAGGTGCTCCCATCCGAGGAAACTCTATAAGGAAAGCCCTGAGATTAAAAAAGAGCTTTGCCTCTTCGGAGTGACATGATGTACCTGAACATGACCAGAAACCAGGGCAGGGCAGGCAGACTAGGTAAGACAGAAGAGCAGGCAGGAGCCGACCTTCGATTGATAGCCACGAGATTCTGTGTGACTTGAAGTGTCATAGTCAGCCATTGAAGGGTCTTGAGAGGGGAGTAACAGGGTCACACTGGGTTTTACGCACCAGTATTAATGACTTCCATCATGAAAACAAAGCGTAGGATGGAATTTTCCACTTGTGGCCTCATGTGGGTGTTTAAAAATGGTACAAATTTTGGAGCTCCTTGGACTTCATTTAGAAGTTAAAGATATGAAACCCATCATAACTTTTCCTTGGAGGTTTGCAGGAGACAGTAAGATGGAAAGGCACAGGCCAGCCCAGCCCAGAACCCAAGTAAAGGTGAAAGAAGAAAATCAATTCCGTGAGGTTGTCCTCTGACTGGCACACACGTGCTGTGACACGCTCACTCCCTCTCTCCACCATATACATATTATACACACATGTTAATAAGTAAAACCTGAATGACTTCTTTTTAAAACTTAAAGCTTCCAAATGATGGGATATGTCAATTCTATAAATAATAGATGTGTGTTAATACAAAGCTAGATTTCAGTAGTGTTTGCTCTTATTCCATTTTTACTGTTTAAGCCTTGTTTCCTTCCCAAGTGTATTTGCTATAGTACAGTTTCCCAAATTCAAATAAATAATTGAAAATGAAGAAATCATGAGAAAGAAACCTTTAGGCCCATCAGAAAGTGTCGTCTTAACCAGAGGTTGGAAGAACTCAACTCTTGAGTTCTTTATCAGCAAGTTGGAGGCCTTGACCTTGACTTTCTGATGTAGGCCATCTTGTCTCAGCTCATGATAAAGACAGATAATTAGCATGCTGTTTTGTTAATTTGGGCAGTCCCTGAAAATGTCCCTGGCTATATGATGCAAATAGAAAAGTGTGACATTTGATTTCTAGTTCAACCTTCACCTGACTGGGGACATCCACGCCATCACTGCCGCTAATAACTTGCTGGCCGCAGCCATCGACACAAGAATTTTACATGAGAGCACTCAAACAGACAAGGTGAGCGGGGCCCTTGTTAGCCATCTCGGGGTTTTATCCTGTAGTCCCTGCATCCTTAAGGACTCCGTGAGAGACTCTTAGAGCCCATCTGCTCTCTAAAATCACATTCAGAATTTGCTGACTTCACCCATATCCTCAGTTCCAGGGGAGGAGAACTATACTTTAGTCAGATTCTCAGTTGGGTTTATGATCCTTGCAGAACACTGGGAGAACTGTGGTGTACTGATTAGGACATTATTCGAGGTGAATCTCCTCAGTCTCAAAGATCATCGGTACAAACATTTGTTTTCACTGTGGTCATAGATACATTGGTCCATTCTAACAGAAATTGAACTTGGGTTTATTTGTTTTGGGGAGAGGTTGGGACTTCCAGTAGTGGGACTTGAACCTAGAGCTTTGTGCGTGCTATGCAAGAGATTTGGCGGTAGACAGCCAGCCACCTGTAAGAGTGAACTCACACGCAGCAAGCATGAGCCAGATTCTAGTTTCACATGCATGATATCCATGAGCCAACTCACTCCTGAAAGTGACAGAATTCTAGGTATTAATTCTTCACGGGCATCTGTCATAGGTGAGAGACGTACTTCCTCATGACTTGCAATAAAGGTCCCGACTTTTTTCAATTATAATCTCCTAGTTCATCTTTCAAACAGAATTCGGGTAACTAGTTGATGAGTTGTTAGGGTACAGATCAATTAGTCTTACACAAAGTGGTAACGCATATCATTACCACATACATAATGATAATGTATATCATTTCTACTAAGATTTATTAAAATGACAGAATTTAAGTCTAGGCTATGTATATGAGCCTTAAATATTAGTAGAACCTACTTGGTTATAGATGTAATGAACATGTCCAGTTACCAAGTTCACGGCTCTGGTGGGTGGGGTTTTTATTTTCTTAGGCTCTCTACAATCGACTGGTCCCCTTAGTAAACGGTGTCAGAGAATTTTCAGAAATTCAACTTTCTCGGCTGAAGGTAAGATTTGACTTTATGGTGGGTTTTTTTGTTTTGTTTTGTTTTAAGAAGAGAACATTCTAGAAACTTGACTTAATCTGGGTGTTCATATGCACCTTTGGTTATTAAACTGTAGGTCAGGGTTTCTCAACCATCCTAATGATGCAGCTCTTTAATACAATTCCTCCTGATGGGACCCCCAACTATAAAATTATTTTATTTCCTAGTCTATAACTGTAACTTCGCCACTGTCATGAATAAGTAAATATCTGCTATGCAGTATATCTTTTTTAAAAAAAAAAGATTTATTTATTATTATTCATAAGTACACTGTAGCTGTGTTCAGATGCACCAGAAGAGGGAGTCAGATCTCATTATGGATGGTTGTAAGCCACTATGTGGTTGCTGGGATTTGAACTCAGGACCTTCGGAAGAGCAGTCAGTGCTCTTACCTGCTGAGCCATCTCACCAGCCCTATGCAGTATATCTTATATGTGACACCCCACCCCCCATGGGTTGTGACTCACAGGTTGAAAACCGCTGCTTTATAACTCAGCATAATAACTCAGAATATCACAGTGAAGTCTGTAGATAAATCCCTACACCAAAGAGCCAAGAAAACAATAACCTATATATATATATATATATATATATATATATATATATATATATATATTTTTTTTTTTTTTTTTAAAGATCATGTGATTTTAAAAATCGTTTATATTTTGTTTTACCTATTTTGTGTGTACGTGTGGAGGTCAGAGGACAGCTTCCAGAAGTCAAGTATCTCCTTCCTCCAGGCGTTGAACTTGAGTTGTTGAATTTGGCAGCAAGTACCTTTTCCTCCTGAGCCACATTCCCACCCCAAAGAACTCCCTTTCTTAGGGCTCCGTTTCCTCACGTGTGCAGTAGGAGGGGCTGCCTTGCTGACCGCCTACGAGCACCCTCGGTAACGGACACGTCTGTTTTTGTGTAGCCTTTTCCTTCTGGAGAGAAATGGTTTCCTGTTTGTAGAAGTTCTAAAGCAGAGGTTCTGGATCTTTGGGTCTCGACCCCTTCGGGGGTCACGCATCAGGTATCCTGTATCCCTGACATTTACGCTACAATTCATGACAGTAGCAACATTACAGTCATGAAGCAGCAACAAAAATCTTTTTATGGTGGGGGGCGGGTCACCACAACATGAGGAAGAGTGTTAGGGGTCGCAGCATTAGGGAAGTTGAGAGCCACTGCTCTAAAGAATGACAAGGCAGCTTTGGATCACCCTCTCTCATTTTTTTTTTTTTTTTAATTTGTTTGCCTGCTCTTTTTTTCCCCCTTTCCAAGGTAATTGCTACTACCCTAAGCTGAAGAAGCCATTTTATCTTAATTCTCCCCATTTTGCTTCCAGATGCTATTCACTGATTCTGTCCTATTCAGCATTGCTTTCAAAAGACAACTGAGGTTAAACAAAACAAAACAAAACACCTTTATGGTATAATTTATACCTATTAATTGGCATTAAATATATTTTAAGTACTTTTTTAGGAAATTTTCTTTACAGAATTAAATTGATTAAAAGTTTTGTGTCGTTTTGGCATTGATTGATTGATTGACTGATTGATTTGAAGGGTTTCATGTAGCCTGACCCACCTGCTTCTGTCTCCCACATGTTGAGATTGCATGAATGCACCCCCACCCCCAACTTAAAAGGCTTAATTAATTTTTCCAAGTAGAATGTATTCTTTTGAAACTAGACATATACTTCATTTGGTATATGCGTATGAAACAGCTGGGGGTGGGGAGCAGGCGGTGGTGGGGCACGCCTTTAATCCCAACACTTGGGAGGCAGAGACAGGTGGATTTCTGAGTTTGAGGCTTACAAAGTGAGTTCCAGGACAGCCAGGGCTATAAAGAGAAACACTGTCTCGAAAAACCAAAAAAAAAAAAAAAAAAAAAAAAAAAAAAAAAAAAAAAAAAAAAAAAAAAAAAAAAAAAAAAAAAAAAAAAAAAAAAAAGAAAAGAAAAAAGAAAAGAAAAGAAACAACTGGGGGAGTAACATATTCATGATGACAGGGGGAAGGGGGTCTGAGCTCAGCATGCAGGGCCACCAAGGCACCACGCCACCAGGTCCATGGGTTCACTGCGTGCTCCCCACTGGTCCCCATTTTCAGATAAGGTTTTAGGGTCTTCATAGATTCCCCACGACCTTCTGCTTGCAGAAGACGTTTGCTAATAGAATTTCGCCTAAGTGCCAGCTCACTCCAGGCCTTGTGTTTGTTCTCGGAGACTTCGCTAGTTATGGTGATGATTTTGTTTGGGCCTGTCTTGTTCTTATGACGTCTCTTCCCAATCACCAGAAACTGGGGATACATAAGACTGACCCAAGCACACTGACCGCGGAAGAAGTGAGGAAGTTCGCCCGCCTCAACATTGACCCCTCAACCATCACGTGGCAGAGAGGTAGGTACAGAGGCAACCAGAAGGCATTCAGAGAATATGGGTTGGAGCCCTGTCTCTTACCTGCAAGTCTCCGACACTCAATTTTCCATTCACGAATTCAATGAATAGAAACTGTATCCTTACAGCCGCCTCTCCTGGCTTCAGAACCTCACCATCTGGCTCCATTACTCTTCTTTTTCACCACCTCTCTCTGGGCACAATCCCATTCCTTCCGTCCTCTTTCAAATGGCTGAGGATGGGCTGTGGTGAGAACTCAGTGAGGAGGTTCTTGTCTGGCGGATGCAAGGCTAAATACCACAGAGCAACCCAGCCTTCGTGCAACTGTGTAGGGGAAAATCTCTCTCCCCTCCTCTTTCCATTTTTAAGGCAAGATCGCTCCTTGTCACGGACCTCCCTGCCTCCCTCTCAGCAGGGACATCCCTTCCTTTCCTACACTGTCATTAAGTCACTTCAGTGGAACAGTGGGCAAAAGGACTGACCATGGAATTTGGCCTAGGGAATGGCCACCACCCTGCTTAGGTATGTGGCCTCGAACAGGTGTCGGTCGGTCGGTGCTCTGTGTTCTGGAGTCCTTGGAGTTGATGGTGTCTGTACTTTACAGAAGTGTGGCAGTCACACCTATGGGACGCAGAAAGGATGAGATGACATATATTTAGACCTGGCCCCCATTCTCCTGTCTTCTTTAGAATACATTTAACCAAGGCCTGAATCAGCTCATTCTCCTGTCTTTGTTTCCATCCCTTAATTCAGTAGGTTCCTAATGCAGAGATGGTGGCTTACAGCTTTCTCAGTCAACAGCCTTGGTGCTCCCATCCGGGGCAGTAAAATCACCATTAGGCAATTTGTCTTTCAAGACTAGTTTGGTGCCCAGTCTTCTGTCCACCAGAGGGCCTGCTTCATCCTCTTGCCAGTCTTTTGGCCAGGCCAGTCTTCCTCCCAGGTTTAGCCACCATCCCACACTTCCTGAGTTTTTTTCCCCCAGTACCCCATTCAGCCAAGCCAGTAAGAACTGAATGTCTCCCTGCAGCAGATCTTATAGCCAAGAGACAAAGACCAAGCTACTTCAGACAAACCACTTCTACAGTTTCCCCGGCTACATGGAGTAGCCCTGAACCAGAGCACACAAGACTAGTAGTGTTTCAAACTCAAAGCATTTGGTGGCTTGGGCAGATAGTGCAGTAATGACAGCCAAGTCTAAACACAAAGTTCATTTATTATATTTACGTCTTCCACACATAGCCTGAAGGATATGCTATAGATTTAAAAAAAAAAAAAAAAACTGTACATGGAGCTATTTCAGGATATAGGATTTTTCCACTAGCAGTATTACGTTAACACCCAAAAGGGGTTGGATTTTGGATGCTGAACCTGTAGTAATACCAGTCTCCCTCCACTTAAAGAAATGTGAACACAGACAAACTCAGAAGTGCCTTCCTGTGACTCTTAGAAGGTAGCAGCTGTGTTGTTGTTTTTCTGTGATCTTTGTCTCCTTCTAAGATTGAGTTAAAATTTCCTTGAGCACTCTTGCAAGGATCCACTTTATTTTTTTAAAAACAAATAATATTATTGTAAAGATTTTTTGTCGAAGTGCAACATTTCACAACACTAAGAACTGCTAATCATAGTTTTTGGTACATCTGATTTTTCTGTTCAACTCTATTACCATCTGTGTGTGTGGATTTTACTTCCTGCCCAGTTCAATTACATCCTAAGGACGTTCTACTTTGTTAGCTCTTGCTTAGGTTGGGTTTTTCATTTATTTATTATTTTTCATGGAGCTAAAGATTAAACCACAGCCTTTGGCATGCAAAACGTGTACCTCACCCTCAAGCTATATCCCCAACATTTAGAGTGGTCATTTTAAGTGACTCTAGAATATTCCTTTGCAGGGGAGCCATGACTTATATATACCACTAGTCTAAAATAGACCAACAAACAGTATTTTAAACAGCTAACATGCCTATTTTCAGCATTTTTCCGGGGCATTATTTTTTTTTCTAGATTTTTTTTTTCCTTTTAACTAGAAAGATCCGTTGTTAAAACATCATTGTTTGCAAAATGTGTAGTCAACCTTTCCAGGCTTCTCTGAGCTCATGTTACTCTGTAAATTGGTTTAAGGGGCCTTTTTGGTAAAATGAAAAATTAGGCAATGGAAATTAGTGTATGTTCAACTATACTGAAAGAGAAACTTTCAGACCAGCTGGCATCCTCGCACCTCAGCACTTGGGCCCCAGCCTCAGAAATCATGGCATCGCGCCTCTTCAGGGAGGGCCGGTGTGCGATCGGATTCTCCGTGCGAAGACAGGAAAGGACTGGAATGTGCTGCGGTTACAAATCAATTTTAATGAAAGTGACAGCTTCAAGAGTTATCCCAGAAAAAATACAGACTTGCATTACTGTTTGCAATGTTAAAGGGAAGCAAACTTTATTGCTAAGGACAAGCCACCTGGGCCAGAGGAATTCGGGCTGAAATTTGATAAGTAGTTTTGTTCCGATTAACGGGTTAGTACAATAATGAAGACTCCTCGTGGATGAAGGGGGTGCAGGTATGGGTAGTGTTTTCTGACTTTGACTAAGAACTAGTATAGCCTGGTCAATGAGTATGAAGCTTAAGATACTGGATTATTCCAGAAACATGTCACAGGCAGGGGTGGGGGGGGTATCTCCAGGCATATATTATCCCCTAAGGGACAAGAAATAGACTTTACAATATTGGACACCCCAAAGCCCCAGTCTTTTAGGGAGCCCAACACCCCAGAAACTTCTCCCCCACATGTCCACCTCTCCATCACAGGCCAAGGGCCCACCAGTCCTGTTCACTGTCAGTCCCTAGTGTCCGCTTCCCAACACTAGCCCAGTGCCCCTCTGAGGTCAGGATGCCGTAGCTTCTGTGGAAGCCAAACACTGGGCCTGCCGTGGTCCTGCACCTGTGCCTGGACTCTGCTCCTGGCTGGTATTGGTTACCTAAAGGCTCGGGCGTACTCTGGGTGTTCCTCTGAACCCCATCAACACCATGGGCTAAAGAAACTACTTAGGACAAGTTACAAATAAAGCGATCCACTCCAAGCCCCACTGCCTTCCTCCCTTCCTCCCGTGCAGGCTCTCTGATGCTCTCTCCATCTCCTCCTAGGAAATGTCAGGAGTCAAAGATCGGTCCCTCGTGCACCTTCATACCCTGCCCAACCAGCCCAAGGACTAAACATAGAAACAGTCCTCAGAACCTGCTCCAGATAGAAATGGATCAGGGCGTAGCCACCATTAGCTCTGCCGCTTAGACGCCAGCTGTGTGTTTCTGTTGCTTTCTTTGGGCTTTGGTCACATCTCTCTTGTGAGGTGGGTGGAATCTACACATCTCTTGTCAGCATCACTGGCGCTGAACTCACACAGCTCTTTTTCCCTGTGTGTATATACCCTGGTAGGTCACAATGCTCTACTGTAGCGGCATCGCGACCCAACCTAGTGGGATCAAGATGCCAAGTCTAAGTGGGATCCGAAGTGCCATTCGGAGGATGCTGTGGTCGATCTTACCTCGTTTGCTTATCTTCCCTTTGTCAAATTAAAATTTGAATGGTCTGCTATAGACTTAAAATACATCTGACGGAATAGTGACCTCAAAGTCTGTAACCAAGCGTGTTTCTCTACTACACGGCAAAAAAAGGAGATGGTTTATTTCCTGTGACCGAGTGCCTAGCATCTCAGGGGTGAAGGTAGTCGTTAGCGCTATTGAGGTGCTATCTTTAAAAATAAAAGTTGGGGGCTGGAGTGATGGCTCAGCAGTTAAGAGCAGAGGACCAAGGTTCAATTCCTAGTATTCACGTGGCAGATCACAGCTGTCTGTAACTCGAATTCATGGGGATTCGACACCCTCATACAGACATACATACAGGCAAAACACTAATACACGTGAAATTAAATAAGTTTTTAAAAAGTGGAAGTTTATATGTATTTGGCTGTGCATGTATGTGAATGTAGAGGCGGGGCCACAGACATGGCATTGGCAGCTAGGGTGAGAGACCTGAGGGTAATTTGTGTATTATCAGGGCATTATGCGTTTAGTAAGTTGGATCTCAATTGTCACTGTAAACAGCCCTGCTGTTTTTAAATCACAAAGATGAAGGAAGTGTCTAATCTGCCTTTGTTTCCTGGCATTATAAATGTGGTTTTTCAAAGGCAAGCAGTTTCACAGACAAACGTCTAATCCACACAAGGAAGAGCTCTATCTGACCTAATTAGTCAGTCTCCTTTCATACTGCAACAGTCACCATGTTAAGCAGCCATAGCCGTACAACCAATAGCACTAACTACATCCACCATGATTGCTCTGTCACCGTTGCCTGTACCCAAAGCCTTGTCATCCCCTACACAAGTCCTAGACCAGCAGGTCTCAGTCTTCCCGACGCTATGGCTCTTTAATACAGTTCCTCATGTTGTGGTGGCCCCTAACCATAAAGCTTTTGTTGTTACTTCCTAACTGTAACTTTGCCACTGTTATGAATCATAATGTTAATATCTGATATTCAGGGTATCTAATATGTGACCCCAGAGGGGTTGCAAACCACAGGTTGAGAACCACTGCCCTAGACCCTTGATAAAATAATGTCCCTCTGCTGTTGGCCATGGCTGCTCTGTGGATTTGCCTACTTTAGATCCCCCCACGGGGGGGGGGGGGCATGCAGCATTTGCCCTCCTAGATCTGCATGACATTTCAGATGTGAAGCATATATGAAAACACTCGTTTGTGGCTGGGTAATGTCACATTGTGAGTTAGTCCGTTCATCGATGGAATTTCCAGTCATCTCTACATCCTGGCCATTGTGAAAGGAGCTGCTATGAGCAGTGGGCTTAGGCAACACATAGGAGTAGAAGTACTGGGCCATTTGGCTGTCATATGTATGAGAAACTGAACTGATGTCTCCTTGTGACTTAGGTGTCAATGTAAAATACTTTCAGAACTACTTATACTTGATACCCTAATCAGATGTCCCCTCAGCCCAGCCTACCCTCACCTGACATGACGTCATAAGACACTCAACTCTAGCACGTGCTGTGACTCCTCAAGTGAAGCCAAACCTTCACTCTGGTTTTCTGCTCCTTCCTCGGCATCTCCCGGCACGGCCCATCCGTATTTGTTGATTAAATAACCTGCCCGTTCTCTTTCAGTATTGGACACGAATGACCGATTTCTGAGAAAAATAACCATCGGACAGGGAAGTACCGAGAAAGGATATTCCCGGCAGGTAGGTGGCGCCATCTTCCCGGAAGTATCCGCCCTTTCCTCGCCTTGGTGTGCAGTCTTGGCCTTTTGCTTCTGGACCTCAGCTGCAGTGCTGGTGGCTCTCCCGCTCTCTCAGGGTGGGTTTCCAGGTGCTCTGATGAGCTAGGACTTAGGAAAGTGTCAGGATTGGTCTGGAAGTGACAGTGTCAGGAGACAGGAAGGTTCCAGTGTCCTCTTCCATGTGTTTTTGGCTGTGTTTCTGGGTAGACGTATTCGGGAAAGTCCCGTATAAAAGAACTGTATAATGATGGAAAAGTGAAAGTCTCAGATATATCACTTTAGTTTCATAAGTCCATGGACAAATACCTACTTATTAGGTTCAATATACTGTTAAAGACAATATGGGGGGGGGAGTTATAAGCTCTGTCTTCCATTTAATAGGTCTATGATGTGGAATAGTGGCACTTAGGAAATATAAATTCATTCCATAATTTTTTAACCAGGCATAATAGCCCTCTGATTTTTTTTGAATAGTAAACTCTTTCTTTGGAAAGTTTTTTTTTTTTAATTTATTGCC
Organism: Mus pahari; assembly: GCF_900095145.1. Classification (NCBI taxonomy): domain Eukaryota; kingdom Metazoa; phylum Chordata; class Mammalia; order Rodentia; family Muridae; genus Mus; species Mus pahari. The sequence continues at coordinate 28,754,696 of NC_034610.1, forward strand.
TTTACATTAAATTTTTATTAGTGGAAAAAGTTACTGTTATGATAACAGCCATTTCTCATACGAAATAGGTTTTGGGAACTTTCTGATATTCTCTGAATTAAACGGTAAATGGGGGGAGATAGCTCAATGGGTGAAACATTTGCTGTCCAAGCGTGAAGACCAGAGTTTGGGTTCCCAACACCCATATTTATGTTGGATAGGCATAGTGACCCACCTGAAAGCCAGGCACTTAGGAGACAGAAATGAGACACTCTGGGCTAACTAGCTCTAGTTGATAAGCTCTGGGTTCAAGTGAGAGGCTCTGTTTCACTGTATAAGATGGAGTGTAATCTAGGGAGACACTCCTTTAACCTCACAGGTATGTACACATGCATAACACACACACACACACACACACTCGTGAAAGGAAGCCGAATATGGGCTTGAATCAAAAAACTTGTACCTCCCTCCTTGCCCCAGACTCTAGAACTTTCACACACAACCAGATTTCATACAATCAGCATTCTCTATACCAGAAAACAACAGTCATTCTTGAAAAGTTTGGGGAGGGAATTGGATAAATGGAGAGAACAACCTAGAATATGGAGGAAGGACCTCTGAATTCAGAGGTGAGAGGCACCCTAGCTCTCAGACCAGGAGAAACCAGCCACCCTTTGGGGGTTCGTGATTTGGATAATGCCTAGATGCTACTGGGTGGTGCCCTAACTGTGGTACTTATACACCTGGTCACAGCCTGTACATAGTGTAACTTGGCCTTGCGTGTGGTTCCTGAGTGGGAGTCCAAGGTTAGGGATAGGGGCACTGCGGAACCCCTAGGGAACCATTCATGTAGTCGTCACAGACTGTGAGTCCTGACAGGTGTCAGTCGAGTGTAACATTTAGAGAAGACCAACACATTGTGACCCCTTATTTGATGAGAACAGCACCTTTGAAATTTGTGTGTTAAGCACCTAAAGGATCGCAATGGCCCTGGGAATGGCGCCATCCATTGAAGGAGCCAACGGGAGGTCACCCTTCTTGGAGATGTAGGTACAGATGCTAGTCTTGTCTGACATTGTGTCTTCACATATATGAGAGAGAGCCTTAAGCTACCCAGCACCTCACATCTAAAGAAATGAAAACTGACTAAGCCTAGGAAGAGGAGCTCACGTATCCAAGGAAACAAAATAGGAGATCAGTGGACAGAGACTGAGCAGAGGGTGAATTCTCAGAGGGGTTAAAGAGCTGTAGAGCCCAGTGAGAGCTCACTGGTGCTTCAAGACCTGTGTTACGATATTAAGACTTATAACATGGGTATCAAAAACCAAGATTGGCGCATGCCTTTAATCCCAGCACTCGGGAGGCAGAGGCAGGCGG
>NC_034610.1:28756076-28774882 GCF_900095145.1 Mus pahari
TTTCTGAGTTCGAGGCCAGCCTGGTCTACAAAGTGAGTTCCAGGACAGCCAGGGCTATACAGAGAAACCCTGCCTCGAAAAAAAAAAAAAAAATCAGGATAAAAACCAAGATTGTAGGATTAAGTACACTAGAGAGATGCTTCTAGCCGAGGAAATCTTTAGAAATGATTCCCAGAGGAAACCAATACAAAAGTTTGAGAAACAAAAAGTACGGTATCTGGAAATCCTGAAGGCCATAGGTTTGATCCCCAAAACCCACCTACCTTTGATTACAAAGATTCTAGCAGGGCGTGACAACACAGAACTATAATCAGCACTCGGAAGGCTAAGACAAGAGGAGTGCAAGTTTGAGGTCAGCCTTGGCTACATAAAGAGACCCTGGCTCAAAAGAAGTCCAAGTGGACTAGGGAGGTGGCTAAGTCAGTAAAGAAAGCGCTTGTTATCTACTTAAGCCTGAGGGCCTGAGTTCAGGTACCCAGCACCCATGTAAGGAAAGTTGGGGTGATGGCATGAACCTGTAATCCCAGCACTGGGGAGGCAGAGACAGCAGAATCCTTGAGAACTGCTGTGCAGCCAGTGTAGACTAGTCATGGGTTAAAAAAAAAAAACAACTGAGGAAGACATTGATACCAGCCTCTGGTGTGTGCACATGTACATGCACACACAATCACACACACACACACAGAGGCAAAAAGAGCCACCTTTTAGTAGGAGTCTACAGAGCGCTGGCCCGCAGAACAGTGGGTAATCTATTCAAAGAACTGATAGGAAGGGGACTTCTCGGCCTGAGGAAAGCAGAATTTTCGTTTAAAAACAAATACAGAGCAGGAAGTGGGAAGGAAAAAGAAAAAAAGAAAACCATTTCTGCTCGGAAACATCAGGCTAAAATCTCAGAACATGAAGGAATAAAGAAGAAACTCCTAAGGGCCACCAATGAGAAAAGGTCCCCGCTTACTCACAAAGGAATAAAATATTTCTCCATCAGCAACACCAAGCACCAGGTGGCCTTGAGGAAATTCATTCAGCATTCTGCAGGAGAAGGACAATAGAAGCTTCGGCAGGAAGAGAAAACCAACAGCACTAACATGAAGCACATCAAGGAGAATGGTAGAGAGCAGGGGACAATCCTCTCGGACTGAGTCAGCCAGTGGTGGTCACCATTGAGTGAGGCCGTTGCTGACAAAAGGCAGAGACTATGCAGGAAACAATACATCATTTTTGATATGTTTTAACATCAGGATCTTCAATATAAAACAGAAACATTAAGACTAGTGGCCATCTGGGACATATGACCCAGAGACTATTGTGCCTAAAATAAGGTTGTTCAACCATTAATACTCAGATACGGCTCGTTCCCTGGCCACCTTATATCCCACCACAGTGTCCTGTCCCCAAACTTACCTCTCTTCACTGAATACTGCACCTGAATCCCTTCCTGTCATGCCAGTTCTATCCCCTCCTTAAAGCAGAGTTTCAGGTTCTGTATTCTATACTTCAAGCAAACATTTGTCACAGTGAGTAGTTGGTGCCGGTAGATTGTTGAACAAATAAAACAATTGGCAGTTGAAAGATATGAAAATAAAATACCACTGTAAAATGATATCTATGTTGCTACAAAGTAAGACAGTAGTGGTGCTAGCACCATGTGGGGCATGCCTGTAATCCTAGCACTTAGGAGGCAGCGACAGGAAGATCCCCGTAGGTTTGAGGACAGCCTAGTGTATAAGGTACAAGTTTAAATTACTTTGCCAGGTTGCTTATATTGTGTATTCTTAATAAAGGGTTATGTTAGAGTGCTGATTGCTTGATTGAGCCCTCAGACTCTATAGATCATCATCGTACATTAATAAAGGTAAAATTGTATGTCACTGGCTTTATTAGCTCATATAGATATATCAATCAGCTCACCAATTTCTGTTAAGGACATGCGGGTTATTTATAATGATTATCTCTCCTAAATAAATAGACTGTAGCAAACATGTTTGTGTTTAGGTATGTACTTTTCTGGTATGATTTTGAACGTAGATTTCCAGGGATGTAATTGTAGAGTCAGTGTACAAATGGCGTGGATTTCTACATTGCTCTTTAGAAATGTTAAGTCCACTCACAGACTTAGCTGTGTTGTACACTGTCCTTTGTATTTAAATCGGTGGCTAGTGATATAGACCTCATTTATCCAATTATATGATTATGAAGTGTTTTATTTGCTAAGCAACATAAACATCTCTCTCCCAAGCACATTGGTTACTAGATGAGCAACACTGACTCTCACATAGCCTCAATTGTTTAAATGATCCTTAGAGTGACTCGATTTGCATGAGAGAGAGAGAGAGAGAGAGAGAGAGAGAGAGAGAGAGAGAGAGAGAGAGAGAGAGTAATCAGATTAGTGAAGGCTAATCTGGAACTCAGTAGGTAGCTCAGGATGGCCCCAAATTCATGATCCTCCTGCGTCAGCCTCCCAAATGCTGGAATTAGAAGCATCCACCATGATGTTGGCTTATAATTGTTATAGAAATAAAACAATTCTAAGTGAAGTACTTATATAACACATTGTAAATTCTACTTGTTGCTTACTATTTAGTTCATGTATTTCCAGGCTCATGTTATGCAGAGAAAATAGTAAAATTTTGGTCATTTTTTAATGCAGTATTTACAATGCTATCAAACCTAGAATTCATGCAGAAAAAAAAAATCACTTATGTTTTAGAATGAGTTACATTGAGATTATAATCATTTAATATGGCTGTATTTAGCTTTCAGGCAATATTTTTTTCAGTAAATCAGTGGTTAATACAATCTCAATCAGGAAGGAGCCAGCAAGCTCTTTCCTTCCTTCCTCCATTTCCTCATCTGTCTGTGATGGAAATGGGTAATAAAATGTCTCAGAAGGTGATCCCACTAGGGCAGAGCCATTTTCTCTCTCTCTCTCTCTCTCTCTCTCTCTCTCTCTCTCTGTGTGTGTGTGTGTGTGTGTGTGTGTGTGTGCGCGCGCGCGCGCATGCGCGCGCGCACACGTTTAAACCTGTCTGACTCACACTCCCCGAGGGATCCAGAGAATTTAGCTGGAGCTTAACAAAGTGGCTTGGTGCAGATGCTTCCCCGGTGCCTGGATTTTTGCAAACTGAAAGAAGTATTCATTCCTTGTCTCTGCTCTTGGTTCCCACTGGACTCTGTACTGCCTGCTGTCGGAGCCAAGAAAAGGGAGGAAGAAGCCCTGGGAAGTTTTTGAAGAAAGTTCGAGCTCTCTGGCTGTCGTTGCCAGATACGATGGAGCCATAGCCTCACAATACAGATACAGAATGGCTCCTTGCCCTTCCTTAGCTGCCAGGCTAAACCTATGCTGAGATTTAACTCTGAGAAATGGACCTCACCCACAGGAAGCCAGCAAAATACCCTTTTGTTTTTTTTTTTTTTTTTAAGATTTATTTGTTTTGTGTATATGTGTACATGGTCGCTGTCTTCAGACACACCAGAAGAGGACATCAGATCCCATTACAGATAGTTGTGAGCCACCTTGTGATTGCTGGGAATTGAACTCAGGACCTCTTAACCATTGAGCCATCTCTCCAGCCCCAGCAAGATACTCTTATCCCACCATCTTCTCATGTCTCCTGGACATGTATGCTTGTAATTACATATCAATAGCCCGATGGCACAGTGGTAGAATGCTCTAGCGTGTATAAGATCCTGGGCTTAATTCCTACCTCAACAAAAAGAGCAGAGACTAGATCAGCAGGGCAGAGGGGAACAGAGTGTGACCTCCCTCAGAGACTGGTTGCTATGAGTGGAGGTAGCTTTTAGGTTACTAACTAGTTCATTCAGCACGAACTAAACACCTACTGGGTATTACAGGCTGGGCATCCACAAGGAATCTTTCTGTGAGGTCCCCACCTTTGTGGCCAGACATTCTAGTGATAAAGATGCTCAGAAGACAGATAATGACAGTAACCCTTTTGGGGATGGGAGGGAACCAAACCTGAAGCTTCATATATACCAGGGCTGCGCCCCTGTCCTTCATTAATACTTAATTATTAGACTGAAGCAGACTACAGTGGTGTGTTACACTGAGCCACCGGTTTCACAGGCCTTACACTGGCAACTCCTTGGCAGAGGACAGTAGACAATGGACAATCTAGAGAGGCTTCGTGCTGTGCCCTCTAAGCAAACCACTGTTAGTGTGAGCTGGCCCACAGGGGATAGCCCTCCTCCCCCCCCCCCGCCCCGCTATGACTGCTGGAAGTTTCCATCCAGTGTCGTGCCTCAGCTGACCACAGGATCTGTTTTGCTGTCTCAGGCACAGTTTGACATTGCAGTGGCCAGCGAGATCATGGCTGTGCTGGCCTTGACTGATAGCCTCGCAGACATGAAAGAGCGGCTAGGAAGAATGGTGGTGGCCAGTGACAAAGATGGGCAGCCTGTGACAGCTGAAGACTTGGTGAGTGCTGCTGAGAGGCCCTGGGGAGCGTCAGGAGAATGGAGAGCCCCTACTTCTGCTACTGTAGAGTGGGGATTCTAGAAAGTTCTGCACTGCCCATAACTTCTTCCCAAACCTTGCTGCTTTTTAACATGTCCATTTGTATCAATAGCAGGTCTAGACCTAGCTGCTGTCAGAGCATATGAAACATATTTTATAAGCATAGCATTCTCACCCTGTCGTAATCCCTGGTTTGCCTTGACCAGCCTGGGGTGGGGCAGACATGGGCAAAGATAAAAAGCCCAGGGGCGTGGTCAGTTTGGTGATGCTAATCTAGAAACTGGATGGGGGGAAAGGGGACAAATCAGCCATGGCCCCAGTTCTCCTGCTGATTTATGTGTCTTTTACTCGCCTGTAGGGGGTGACAGGCGCTCTGACAGTTTTGATGAAAGACGCCATCAAGCCAAATCTGATGCAGACCCTGGAAGTAAGTAGTTTTCCTTTTATTTGTTTATTTTTTATTTTTATTGATTTTTAAATGTGTATGTGTGCATGCATATGGGGTGGGGTGCCACATGTACGTATATGCACATATGTGGAAGTCAGAGGTCAACCTCTGATATTATCCCTCAGGTGCTGTCAACCTTGGTGGTGTTTAAGTCAGGCACTGTTCAGTGGCCTAGAGCTCACTAATACGGTTAGATGACTGGCCACTCTCTCGGGTCCACCTGTCTCTGCCTCTCCAGCACTGGGCCTCTCTCTCCCCCTCCCCCTTCCCCTCCCCCTCCCCCTCCCCCTCTCTCTGTCTCTCACTTCTGGAAAATTCAGATCCTTCAGGTCAGGGACATTACTGACTGAGGTATCTGCCCAGCCCTGTTTTGTTTTTTTTTTTGTTTTTTTAATGATTGTTTATAGCTTAGCATTTGCCTTCGTTGGACTGATCTTAGATTACAAGGCAGTATGGACACTCCTGGCCAATGAGAGTCTAAAAGAAAATTTATCAATTCATAGGGATAACTTAAACCTTGGCTTTGGTTTCACTGACTAGAATAGGAACATAGAAAATAAATATCTGCCTAATAAATACAGCCATGGGTGGCAGTGCCACATCTACGTGACTTTGTCTGTTTTAACTTTTTAAAATACTTCATCTATCATGTTAATTATAAATTGTTTGCTTTATAACTATAAATTGTTTTTTTTCAAGTAAAATACATAAGTACTAAGAAATGTTTTCTAAGAGCATATATTCAACTCACTTTTGTAATGACATCAGTTTTGTAATCTTTTATGCAAACACTAAAATTTTGTCTTGGCTTCTTTGATTCAAAGTGTTTTCCTCTCTCTCTCTCTCTCTCTCTCTCTCTCTCTCTCTCTCTCTCTCTCTCTCATACACACACACACACACACACATACACACACACACACACACACAGACACGCACACCACTCATTACAATCTAGTTTCTATGTTCCTGATTATATTCATTCGACCTAACCGTTGTTTAACCCTTTTCTTAGCTACCAGTTTTTAGGATTTGGACTGAAAGAGGTCCAAACGGGGAGGGAGTATCGGGATTGTGTTTAGCAAAGAGACAGGTATGCAGCTAGAGAGGTGGCTCGGCAGTTAAGAGCATTTACTGCTCTTGCACGGGGACTCGGTTTGAGTCACATATGACAGCTCCTCTTCTAGGGGGTAAGATGTCCTCTCTGGCCTCCTCCGGCAAGAGGGCATACATATGGTGCATATGCACCGGCAAAACACTTGAGCACATGAAATTAATATTTACAGAGAGAGAGAGAGAGAGAGAGAGAGAGAGAGAGAGAGAGAGAGAGAGAGAGAGAGAATAGGTATTGGGGTGAGAGATGTTAACACTGATGTTTTATAGACAGATGCCAGGGAGGAAAATCCATGTCCCATGTCCACTCTGGTCAATGTCACTGGATGGAATTTATGGTTTGCGTTAGTCTACAATGGGAAAGAGGGATGGATGGAGGTGTCCAGAGGGCGAGTATTTGGGGGACGAGGCAGAAAAAGAGAAGTAGAATGCCCATATCCATCCATGTACTCGGCTGACAGAAAGTTGAGTTTGAATGGACGCTTTTGTTGTTCGCCTTTGCATCCTGGGCTGAGCTATTTACCACCTCTACCTCAGCTTTCCCCCATGTAAAGTGGTGTCAGTCACAGCTAAGCCAACAGGGTAATAGTGACAGTTCCACATTGACTTCCACATACCGTGGCTGCATGCTGAGGGCACCATTGGGAGCATGGGCTCAGAGGTCCCTGCCCTCCTGAAAGTCGAGAAATGGTTGAGGAAGCAGAGAGCTGACAAATAAGTTCATTACCTTCTCCTTGGTGCGATGGTTGAAAAAAGGAACCTCGGGAGTGTGGGCCCGGGACCGCACAGAGCATCCATCTGTGCGTTCATAGGCTACCGGGCAAAGGTGTGAGGAAGCCTAGGGAGCACTGGAAAATACTGCTCCAGGCAAGGAGGCCGAGTCCAGAGGGCCCAGGGTGGTGGCTCCTGGCCTCTCTAACACAGTTCCTCACAAGGTGGCACTCACTCCATCTATAAAATAATAATAGTCAATGCTACTTTGTAACTGCAATTGGTTCCTGTAAAAGTGTTGTTTGATGACAGCCTTAAGGGTTCTGTCGGGACCCACAGGTTGAGTATCACTGGCCTAGGGCGAAGTGAGAGCCACCAACCATCATGGCGGGACTGTGAAACCTGAGCTGGTGCTGAGTCAGATAGTTCCAAGGCATCCCTGGGCTCCTAATCAACAGATGACTGTAGCCCCAGTTGAACATGGAACAGAATCCTGAAAGTGCCAGGCCTGCCCCTCCCTAACCCTTCTATACCACCCTCCACCCTCCCCTGACCCCGCCTCCATAGCCTGAACTCTTTCTCTCTCTGACCTGCTCAGGAGCACACAAATGTGCTGTAGTGTGTTGTCTTTAGTCTTGGCAATCCCTGGGTATGGGGGGTATGCACCTGTGATCCCAGTACTTGAGAGACAGAGACAGGAGGATTACAAAAATTGAGGTCAGGGTAGACTGCACAAAGAACTCCAAGTCAGCCTGAATTCTATAGTGAGAGCCCGTCTCAAAAGAATCACAGTCGAGAGGGAGCTCAGTGGCACAGTGCTTGCCTGGGTCTAGCAAAACAACTAGGAAGTAAGCAAATAGACATTACTGAACCAGCGTGGTGGCGCACATCTTTAATCCCAGCACTTGGGAGGCAGAGGCAGGCAGATTTCGGAGTTCGAGGCCAGCCTAGTCTACAGAGTGAGTTCCAGGACAGCCAAGGCTACACAGAGAAACCCTGTCTCGAGAAAAGAAAAAAAAAGGACATCTTCCTCTCTCTGAGTCTAATTTCATTTAGCAAATGGGTTTGTCCTAAGCAATGCTTAGTACAACATTCACATCGTGTCTAATTTTCATTTATGGTATTGACTGTTTTAAGATTATTTGGACAGATAGTGTATTTTAAGAACAAAGCACAGAATTCGGTTAAGTTGTTCTCGTGCGTAAACACTGTCAGTTCCTTGACTCTTAGACACACGTTTGGGAAGGGCTTCTAGAATCAGTGACACAGGAGCCTGCATCCATGGACAGACTAAGCATCTCATTTGTGGGCGGGGTCTTGTTTTGGACACACCTATTGCTAGTGTCATAGGAGAGCGTTGGGTACTGGCTGCCTCACTACGGGTGGCCATGATGCCAGCAGTTTTCGGTCTTAGCTGTTCCTCTGAAGACTTTGGTAGATTCTGAGATACTGATTGATATCATTTTCCACCATAGACTAGGTGGAGCAGAAGTCTTGGGGAATAAAGGTATAAGGCCTGGATATTCCCCGCAAGCCTTGTCCAGAGCCTATGTACTGATGACTTAACATGGGAAAGTAATCCTAAGAGCTCAAAATACATCCCCGTGGACAAGCCACACACAGCGTTCGTTGATGAAGTCGCTAAATGCTAGCCGTCTGGTGCCGTTGTGGCTGCAGGCTACATGTATTATTCCAAATTAAAGTTTAATAAAATTAAAGACATCTTTCAGTTGCTTAGCCACATTTCTACTGTTGTGTTTATTTAGGTTTTGGGAAAAGGGGAACTAACTACATTTTAAGTACCTTGCAGCCGCACATGGACAGGGACTACAGTATCAGACAGTACAGAAGTATTTATTATACCCTGTTGATGCTCTGGTAATCAACCAAATAATTGAAGTAATAAACATGGGAACTTTCTGGAAAGACCTTATGGAAACTACTCATCAGGAGAAACCAAGATAGTTCCTACGTTACATTCCCAGGCATTCTGCCTATGAAACAAAAATCAATATAAATATACTTATACATAGAGGTTGGTTCTTTTAGGTTTTTGTTTTGTTTTGTTTCGCTTTGCTTTGTTTTTTAGACAATGTGTTTACCTCGAACTGCTTTATTTTATAGCCACATCCACCATTAAATATACGTCTTTGTTTGAATGTCTGATAGCAACATTTTGGTCATTAGTCTACTAGGACTCCAAACTGGGAGTTTCAAAACCAGGACTGTAATCTTAATAAGGTTATTCGTCTTCTCTTTGACCTTGGAGAGTACCCCTTGCTTCCCTGGGCCTTGGGTTTCCTATGTCAGAAAGAGGCCGGCTCTCGCTCTCACATTATTTGGTTCTGTGATCTCCATTTACATGGAATTATAAAGAGCAAGGAGACTAGAATGTGAGGGGTGGGATTGTGATCACCAGGCTGAAGAGAAGTTGATCAAATGGTTCGTGTTCCAGTTAGATGGGAGTAATGAGGTTCTCCACGCCTGTCAACCATGTTAACAGTTCACAGGAACAAGACACAGGAGGGGTGTATGGCAGGGTATGCCAGCGGACCTAATATATAACCTGTTAGCTTTCTGTTACTGTAACAACTACATGAGATAAACAACATATAAGAAGGAAAGGTTTCTTTGGGCTCACCCTGTTGGCATTTCCGATCTGCCTCTGAATGCCCTGTTGGTTTTGGCGCTGAGTCAGAGCACAGTACTGAGAATCTATCAGAGCTTCTGGTCAGAGGATACACCAGAATGCGAGGCTCTTCTCATAGCCAGGACATGAAGACAGTACGAGACCACGGTCCAACAGTCCTCTTTGCCCCAGCCCCAGGACAAAACTCCTCCCACAAGGCCCCATTTCCTAAGACTTTTTTTACCACCTTCCCGTGGTGCCAAGACTGCACAGAGACCTCCGGAAGATAGCCAGCATCCAAACTCCAGTGTAACATTTTATATTGCACACACATCCAAGCATCCTGTTGGACTCCTAAGTTACTTAATTGCCATTTGAAGTGTAAAGGCTGGGGAGAAGGCTCAGTTGAATAAGAACACTTTGTCCTGCAAGTATGTGGGGTCCTGAGTTCAAATCCTCGTTGCCCACATAAAAAGCTAAGCATACACAACGGTAACCCCGGCACACCTGTGTCGACATGGGAGGCCCAGAAGGGAGGACCCTGGATCAGCTAACCTCAAATGTAGGCAGTGAAAAACAAGTGTCCCTGTCCCGAATGATATGGAAGGCTAGATGGCCTCTGACCTCTACATGCAGACTGAGACCTGCATCATGTATCTGCAGTCACACACACCACACATCACACACACACACACACACACACACACACACACACTTTAGAAAGTGAAATAAAGACTTAAACCACAAAACTTTTTTTTTTCTCTGACAGAAGAGTTGTATAGCCTCCCTGATAAGGAAAACTCTGTGAAATGGAAGATTTGCTTTAGATTAAACAGCAGTCGGACGGGATTATTCCAGAATCCTGACGCCTGTGCTTGTTCAGCCACAACCTGTCACCTGTGTCCCCAGGAGACCAGGCCCCGTACCTCCCTGACAGATGGCAGCCAGGCAGCCATGAGGGTTATTATGGTCTGTCGAGGAGACAAGCCAGCTGCCATCCAGGGCTAGAGTCTGTGAGTTCGTCCTCTTTCCGTTTCTCCGTGGCAACAGCATGCCCCAGGCAGCAGGTATAGAAGGTGGGGAGCTTCAGAGCCTGTAAAATGTTTTTCTCAGAGCGCTTGAGAGGTTCGCATAGAGAGAAGAGAGGTGTTAATCGATGTTAGGGAGGTGGGGTACTGATAGCAGTCATGCGTACATGTGAACAAGCACGCATGTTGGCTTGTTAGAACCCTCACATGCTCACGTCCCTCTGACCTTCTCAGGGCCTGTGTTCGTTCTCTCTCTCTCTCTCTCTCTCTCTCTCTCTCTCTCTCTCTCTCTCTCTCTCTCCCTCCCCAGAGGGCAACACTCAGTTGTGAACTTGCAGGGTGGCTTTGAGAAGCTGTCATAGTCTCACACTGTCTTCCCGCTTCGGTTCAGCGTTCTCAATCTTTGAACCATGGTAGATCGTGGGAATTTTCCATGCTCCTCAGCTGCCCCGCCCCCACCCTGCATCGCTCTCCTGCTCTCCACTGTGTCAGCAAAGGGGCAGGGTGTGTTTTCACAGGTGAAACCAAGCCGTCATCTGAGCAGACCTCCAATAACCTGGCTGGGCTAGGAAGAAAGCCTGAATGTTTGAACGAGAAAATTATTTTCAGATAGACCTAAAGTCCATTGTTATCAATAAAAGGAAAAAAAAAAACACTCTAAAAATAACTATATTGACAGGGTTGTTTTAAAGACCTTGAAAGCCTAGAATTTTTAATTAGTTCCTAATATTGGTTTTGTTCTGTTTGTAATGATGCTGATTGGTTTGTTGTCAACTTGACACAGCTAGAGTTATTTTGGAAGAGAGGACCATGTCCCCACCAGACTGGCTTTTGAGCGAGCCACTGATTGATATGGGAGGGTCCAGCTTACTGTGGGCGGTAACATATTCAGGCTGGTGGTGAGCAGGCTGAGAAAGGCAGGAGAGCAAGCCAGTAGGCACCACCCCTCATGACCTCTGCATCAGTTTCTGCATCCAGGTTCCGGCCCTGACTTCCCTCAGTGACAGAGTGTGACCTGAGAGTTGTAAGCTAGAATAAGCCTTTCCCTTTCCAGGCTGCTTTTGGTCCTGGTGTTTTATCACAGTAATAAAAATCCTAAGTAGCACAGTAGTTCATAAGAACTGCCCATAAATAACATACAGTATACACGTATTAAAATGTCAGGAAGAAACCCATTTTTCTGCATGTTTTCTTTAAAAGAAAGTTTAATAGTAAACTTTAGTTGTATGTGGTGGGTGGTTGGCTGGGATTCCAGTGTTTATTTAATAAATAGAGGCTGGAGTATCAGGAGTTCAAAGACATCCTGGATTATAGAGCAAGTTCGAGGCCACCTGGGTTATTTAACACCCAGCCTAAACAACCACAATAAATTGTTTCTATCATTCGGACATGTCACCCATGGTGGGTATTTTTTTTCCTTTTTCTTTGTTATATTAATTGCCAGATTCCTAACATGTAAAGTTTTTAAACTATTTTTTAAAGATTTAATCAGAATTTTTTATTTAAATGAGAAATCAGCTTTAGCCTAGAAGTTGAAAACAAAAATAGCCTAAGCTTGTCCTTTATATGTAGTTGGCCTGTCTGGTTTTCATAATTCATGAGTCATATTGTTTTTTTTATACTCAGGTCTTTGTAGGTTTCTTTGAGAAAAAAAATCTCATGTAAATCTATACTGACATCAAACTCCTAATCTTTCCTGCTTTAACAACCCAATGCCAGGATTGTGGGATTTTTCTCTCCTCCTCTTCCTCTTCCTCCTCCTCCTCGCCTCCCTTCCCCCCCCCCTATAGTCCTGACTAGCCCAGCACTCACTGTGTAGACCAGACTGGCCTTGTATTCACAGAGATCTGCCTGCCTCTGCCTCCTGAAAGCAGGGAGATTTTTGTTAACTTGACAAACTGTTCACTTTAAAAAAGCAAAATCAAACAAACAAACAAACAAACAATAGAACATTGAAGATATTACTTAAACGATCACGGTTTGATTAAATTACTTTTTAAATGTACGATGTGGAAGAGATAAAGTACAAAACTTATGTTACGATAAACAGGCAATGAACAGTAACTTATCAAAATTATGATCAGAGGCAGGTGCGTTCTCAGAGATTTTTATCTCTTGCTCAGCGTTAACTACAGGCTAGTTCTGTCTAAGGAGACTTGGTGTCTGAGTCAATCAGGGAGTCTTTGGTTTCAGTTTGTTTTAAAGGTTTTTGGTTCTGTCTTGTCTTTTTGTGTGTGTGCGTATGTATTCATGTGTGTGTATTGTACATATGCACGTACATGGAGGCCTCGGTATGACATTGGCTATCTTCCTCTCTCCATCACCACTTGGATTTTCGGCAGTCTCCCACTGAACCCATGGCTCACCGATTGGCTAGAGCAGCTGGCTTGCAACCTCTGTGCATCGTCCCCTCCCTCCCTTCTCAGGTGCTAAAGTTACAGACTGGCGTCACCATACCAGGCTTTTACGTGAGATCCGAGGTTACGAACTCGGGTCCTTGTGGTTTCTTTGTCAAGCATTGACCGAGCCATCCCCCTAGCCCTGCTTTTATCTTTAGGTTGAACCCCTGTACCCCGGGCTGATTTCTAACCCTTCTGTAGCTTGATGTGACTTCCAACTATGTGAAACCTTGCACCTCTGCCCCCAAGGGTTGGAATTACAGACATGCTCCACCCTACCTGGCTCAAGGTACTTTTAGATCTCGTGGTGTGCTTTGACTATGCAGTAGAGACACACTGACACCGGGCACACTTACACACCCAGCAGTCTGTGGCACTTTGTGTCCCCAAGTTAAGTTTGGTCTCCATTCTTCTGTTTCCTTTGGGGCTCTAATTTATTCTCGTTCTTCTGCAGGGAACACCTGTGTTTGTGCACGCTGGTCCCTTTGCCAACATCGCTCACGGCAGCTCGTCAGTATTAGCTGATAAAATCGCACTGAAATTGGTCGGCGAAGAAGGGTTTGTGGGTAAGTGGTGTTGTTTAAAAGTATTGATTATAAAATATCGATGAAATTGGAAAGATAATGGCTGGGATAGAGTGTTGACATGAAATCTCGTCCTTTACACTCTTCTTTGTAGAGGGGTCTCAGTGCTGGAGAACTCTTGTTCTACAACAGCACAGCTATGTTGTCGACTGCAGTCAAGCACATAGGCCTTTGAAAGCGCTAATACCCATCAACTGAATGACCTTGGATATATTTTTGAGTATACTGAATCCTGGTTTTCTTATCTGCAAAATGATGTTAATGAAATTATTTTAATGAGTCGTCCAATGGATATGTATTCAGAACATACCACACTCAAAGCTCAGAACTAGGGATCCAGCAGTTAGCAGAACAGGTCTAACAGCAGGCCTTGTGCAGTCTCCTATCAGTGGTGTGTACACGGGAGGTTATGCTCACTGACTGAGCAGTTAGCAGCCATCCAAAGACTAACATTAAAATGATTTTTTTTTTCTTCCTAAAATCCTGGTGTGTTTTCACAACCCAATAGAAGAGAAGTTTCCAGCCAATCTACTCACACTTTATTTGCTAAATCCATACCGCCTGGTGCAGTCAGGGAGGCACCTGCCATAGCATTTGCTCCACGGTTGCTAGCCACAATCTTAGACCTTAATAGTAAAGCTTTGACAAAAAAATGAAAAGCCAAGCAAGGACTGTGGAAGAGCGCTTCACACTGCAATGGTTCTATCAGATTTTCCCCCTGCCGCTGGCAGACAGTTCCCATTATCATATAAATGCCCATAATCAACTACAGCGCTTACTTCCTGCATACTTAACCTTCAGCCTTTTATCAAACTCAAAAAGTGAGGGTTTTTTTTTTTTTTTTTAATCTGCTGGGCAGAAGAACCTAGATCTACACTTTCATGCTGTGGCATCCTAGGGTTCATTTGGGGTTATCAAGACTGATTTAAGAATCCCTTGTAGACACAAAGACGAGATCAAATGAGGCTTTATGTAATTCTACCCTTCAAAGATCTGCGTCGTGCAGCAATCATGTACTTTGCTGGTTAGGCGCCTAGTCCACCACAAGAGTGGATTTGCCCGGTTGAGCATGCGTAGCCGTAGAGCTAATGGCAGAGGCGGCTGGGGAAAGGCAGATACTGAAGAGATGGGCACTTCCCTGAAAGGCCTCTGATACATCGACTGCAGATAAAAGGGCTTCCAGGATAAAGCACTCTGTTTTATGCTGACGGAGCTCCCTGCCTTATATTATCAAGCAGGTATTTCCAGAGTATGCATCATCGTATCATTAGAGATAGATGCTGATGGTGTCTGCAAAGCATGTTAGCCCTCCTGTGACCTTAGACTCTGGGAGTGTTCTTTGAAGGTTTTCTTATTTAGACCGTGTGAGGGTGGATCAGATGACGACCAAGATGCTGAGAGGTGGAACTGCTCCTGTTTGTAGTTGTAGAATGGGAGCCTTCTTTTGGTAGCAATGAAGCAAGAGCTTTTCTAGGGTTCAGTTTCCCCTTTGCTGTAATCGTCAATAATAAATTGATTTGTAAAACAGGGAGCTATGCATATGCCCCCCATTACTATTTCTCTGATCTCTTATAACCTGAGGGGAGATCCCTGTGGTAATTATCTTGCCTGTAGGGAGAAGCAGAACTCTCTTAAAGCCATGTTAACTCGCTGTGCCCCGGATTCCTCGTTGGGAAAGTGAGGGCTTTAAAAATATAAATTATGATTGTGTGTGCGTGTGTGTGTGTGTAAGATGGGGAGACAAGGCAGCTGTGACGCACATGTGGAGGTCAAAGGACAAGTTTGTGGGATTGGTTTTCTCTCACCACTTTAGTGAAGGTCCTAGAGTTTCAAGCTCAGGTCGCTAGGTCAGCTCAGCACCTTTACCCACACAGTCATCTCACCAGCCAAAATAAGGCTCTTAAGAGGGCTTTTCTGAATGGATTTTAAAAGATGGTATGTGGCATTTTTGCCTGTCAAGATCTGGCCTGACACCCACTCATCCTCAGCCAGTCCTCCTTGTCTCTCTTCGCCGTTCTCAACACGTGGCTAATAAAAGTTAAAGTCCTGTTTTAAATGGAGTTTATCTTTGAGTGATAACAATTTTCATTTTAATTATTGTATAGTACACAGCCCTTAGAGTGGCAGTTCTCAACCTGTGGGTCATGACCCCTTTGCGGGGGTCAAAATAGCCTTTCACTGGGGTGGAACATCAGATACTTAGCATTCAGTTCATAAAAGTAGCAAGACTATAGTTATGAAGTAGCAACAGAAATAAGTTTATGGTCAAGGGTCACCACAACATGAGGAACTGTGTTCAAGGATCAAAGCATGAGGAAGCCTGAGACCCAGTGACTTGGGGGTCTCCCGTCATAGCTGCACAGGAGAGGATAGTCTGCTACCGCGCCTCCGATCTCCAGAACTCTGCGTCCTTGTAGTAGACCTTGCCTGACTCCAGCACGATCCAGCTGCTTCTAGCCTGCAGACACCTTCTTTTACCTTCTAGTACATCAGGATGTGGTAAGGGAGACAAACCTCTAGAGTCTCAGCAGAGAGTGGGGTGCCCTGTGGGAGCCAGGTTCTGTGTTGATTAACAAGGAACCCGGAGAGAGGCGGGGGGGGGGGGGGGGTATCTCCTGAACAGAATCTTCCTTGTTTACTGTCATACAATATCACTTTCAGCTCTGCCCCGACATCCAGGCAAGGACTCCTTTTGTCTACCCAGAATAATTATTCTAAGATAATAGAATCAACGGTCCATTTGGCCTTATAACAGGGCAGTGTTTATTTAATTAGCTGCATGAATTTGTCAGATGGGAGCAGGGCTTCATGAGAATTTTAGAGAAATCACTGCGGTGACTATAATAGCCCCTTTCCGTGAGCTAGCGGTTCCCATGGAAGTCCACTCAACCTCCGTCCATGTACTGCCAAAAGGCAGACTCCTCTTGGGCATCAAACACAACTCGAGGATTATTTTTACAAAAAGAAAAAGAACATTAACATTCTACATTTTAATTATTATTATTATTATTATCTCATTTAAAGTGTTTGTAAGAATCTCAAAATTGTTCACAAACCTTAGCTTTTTCTTTCTTGTTTTCATTCCTTTTTTTTTTTTTTTTTTTTTTTAAGTAAACATTTAATACAAGGCTAACTTTGAATTTCTGGGACACGAAACACCTGTATCATATATTTGCTTTAAGATCTAATACATACATGGGCTTCTTGGACAATAATTCTCTTTTTTTTTTTTTTTTTTTTTTTNCTTTTTTTTTTTTTTTTTTTTAATGTCTTTGACAATTTTCAGGTAAAGACCCACGTCTTCTTGGAAATGTGGGCTTGGAATTATACGTGCTCGTAGCCAAGGGCTCTTATAGCCAAAATGGCCACAGCCACAGGACTCTGTGGATAGACTCTGAAGGCCCACTGCCCCCTCCTGTAGTTAAATACTGATAAAATAGACCAGATGTCATGGTGTATCCCTGTAGTCTTAGAAGGCCAGCCCACCCTGGTCTCAATGACTCAACCATCCTCCACCTAAATCAATGAATAAATCAACTTAATGATGATGTGATACCATGCTAGTACCTCTTAATATGTGCAGTAATAGATCGTGTTTGTATCTCCCCCAATCGCCCAGGATTAACCCACTTCCTATTGCTGTAGTGCAGTGCCACAGACTGTGTCTTAAAAGGAGTCGGATTTGACTTTTGTTCTTAGGTGGGTTGGCTGAGGACTCGCAGCTTCTGAGGCCCTTCTGGCTGGCAGAGTTGTGAGGCAACAAAAAACACAAGAGACAGAGATAGAATATATAGGTGTGCACGCTGTGTGTACACACACATGCATGGGTGTGGGGTATGTGTATGTGCATGCAGGAGCATGTGTGTATGTGCATGCATAGGCCTGGAGTGTGTGTATATGTGTGCATGCATGGATATGAGGTATGTGTATGTGCATGTATGGGTATAGGGGGTGTGTATGTGCATGCATGGAGTGTGTGTGTGTCTGTGTGTGCGCATGCATGCGTGTGGTATGTATGTATGCATGAGGGATGTATGTACATGCATGTATGACTATGGGGGCTGCACATGCACTCGTGTTCTGCTCTCTCTCTCTCTCTTGCTCTCTCTCTCTCTCTCTCTCTCTCTCTCTCTCTCTCTCCTTTTTTAAAGTTTCTTTGTTTTGTCTCTTGTTTTGGGGGGGAGGTGAGGGCTATTTCTTGCACATGTGAGTGGACATAACTTAGGAGTCCAGAAGAGGGCATCAGATCCCATGAGTAACCAGGTGGCTGTGAGCACACATGATATTGGTACCGGGAACCAAACTCAGGTCCTCTACCAGGCAGCACACCAGAGCTCTTACCTAAGGATGCATTTCTCCATCCCGGGAGAGCCTTTTGAGACAGGGTCTCAGTTAGTAGCTTTATTTGGCCTGGAACTCACTGTGTACACTAGGGTAGCAGAGACTCTCTTAGCTCTGCTTCCTGAGTCACAGTCACTGCCTCGTCCCTCTTCTCAAAAGCCTGCCGGTATTCCATTACAAGACACCCACCCTGGTGGCCTCATTGAATCCCCGCCAGAGGGGATTTGAACACCAGAGGTTGTGTCAAGCATGCTTTACCCTCTCCTGCCTCATATTCAAACCCAATGGGAGTGTAGGGAGGGAAAAAAATGTTCTGACACAGCATTCTCCTACCGGGAAACATCTTTCTGATAGATTGCTGAGTCAAGGTCACCTTGGGTACCACTGACTTTAGGCGTCTTTCTTTTGACTTTATCCCTTGTCCTTTAAGATGCTTGTAAATCTTGCCTCTTGAGTTTCAGAGGAATCCACTGAGTAGTTACACCCAGCTTATTCTCGCCATCTGTTTTATTGCAATGAAATGTTAAATACTCCATCATTTAGGTAGAAGAAAGCCAGACCAAACTAAACATTCCTATAATTTCATCCACCCTTTAAAAAAAAAAAAAAAAAAAAAATCTGAGATCTGAGTTGCAGTAGTGTCCAGCTTCTCAGCTGAGGATCCTGGAGCTCACCCTGGTGACATCTACAACTCTGCTCTTGGTCAGGGGCCTCGTTCTGTTATGAAGTTCATTCTTGGGTCTTGAGTAATCCTATACACAATCACATCAGGGGTAAGAACTGGATTATTAGCAATCTGGCTGGAGGGGATGTGCAGCCCAAGCAGCTGCTGAGTCCAGGGAATGCAGTTTTAGACCGTGTACTTAGCAAAGCCTCACTGTGGGGATGTTGGTGCGTGGTGTCCCTGGATGTCTGAATCCTGCAGTTCCTTGCCAACTGCCGCTCTCTGGCCTCTCTGTGCTGACCTCTCCCTTCTACGCATGCTTTCATACAGACTGGACCTCTTTCTGGTTTAATTGTGGTTTTAGTTTCTAACAGGTAGTCTTCAGCTTTTGAAAAGAAATAGAGGGAGGGAGGGAGGG